>NC_050576.1:269094971-269396082 GCF_011100635.1 Trichosurus vulpecula | reverse complement strand
GCATCATCTTTATTCTAACCCATCCGATGACAAGCTTCTCAGCTGCATCTTCCCCAGTATCATCTACGTCTTCAGCATCCTCCATGCCTTGTACAACATGGGAAACCGAACTGAGTCCTTCTTTGATGATTTGGGATCTTGAAACATCAAGTGGGAGGGAAGGAAGAGAAGACACATTTATTCAGGAGCTTCTTGCGCCAGGCACTGTGCTAAGTGCTTAACAAGTATCTCATTAGATCCTTGCAATATCCCTGTCGAAGTAGATACTTTTATAATCCTCATTTTACAGTTGAAAAAACCGAGGCAGGTGGAAGTTGAGTCACTTGCCCAGGGTCACATAGCTAGTAAGTGTCCAAGTCTGCATTTGAACTCAGGTCTTGCTGACTCCAGACCCGGTGCGCTGCTTCCAAAATGGTACATTGTATTATACACACTAAATTGTACGTTGCAGAGTGGTGTTTTAGAGAGTAAGGAAGAGACAGGGTTTGAATTCAGTCTCCAGTATTTAGTAACTGTGTGACCATAGATAAATCATTTAATCTCTCTGAGACTCAGTTTACTCATCTACAAAATAATTATAATTATACTAGTACTCACCTAGTTGCTCTGAGGACCAAATGAGATAATGTTTGTAAAGCATTTTGCAGGTTTTACTCTCTAGACAATTGTCATATATTATAAAAATCTTCAAAGCTATACTAATACTGAAAGATGTTTTTAAACAAAATCAGGTATCAGTTATTTATCTTCTTTTCAAGATTCCAACTTTGTGTTAATTGCTGGCTCTGGTTGCTTTAAGTTCTGGTTCATTGAGGTTTTACTTTACTTGTTTTATTTCATTTACTGAAGCTTGTGTTTCCTATTTCAGAGGAGTAGGGTGTCCTAGCAAATGATAATGGTCTGTCCCGAAATCGAGAGCCCAAGGTGCTTCTGCTCTTCTTGCCTGTGCCTTGAGGGACAGACTAATAAGGAGGCGAATTCTGCCTCTGGGTGACACTGCTCAGAGTCCAGCTCAGACATTTCACCGAGTCTGATCATATATTCATCTGGAAAGGATATTGGCTTGCCTTTGTTTCCTGGCCCTGTATTGCAGGCAGCTCTCTGAGCTCGGGATTATCCTCGGCAAATCTTGTTTTCTAATTCTTTCTGACCTAATTAAGCAGAGTGAATGGTAAAGTACTTTGATAGAACTGTTCATTGTCTCATTTATTGTTACTTGCCCATGCAGGGTGCAGCCCAGTAGGAAAGTCTTTTAAAATCAATTCTTTAATGACCTGTTCAGACCTAAGAAGTAGAATGACATGTACATATATACATGCATGCCATGCTTCTTAGGTTTATACATACCTGCATATGTGCATCCACACCTGTATGTGTGTAAACAGAAGTCTCATGGCTTATACATGTATTTATGCATGTGAGTAAACACATGTACACATGCATGGCTGCATGTGAATTTAAGGATCATGTTTATCACATATACTATGCCCCTTAGGTTTATGTATACATGTGAATGTGAATGTATATGTGTGTATATGTATATCCATATGGAGAGAGAGAGTGGGTATATGTATGTGTGTATATGTTTATGTGTATATGTGACATATATGTATAATATCCATCTGTATATATGATATGTGTGTACATAATATGTATACATGCACACGCTATTTAGACAATTAAGACTACACTCAGATATTTGGAACATCACATATGTGTGTACATAACATGTATATATATATATATATATATATACACACACACTATTTAGACTATTTAAACTACACTCAGATATTTGGAGCACCGGATATGTGTATACATGTGTATATACACACACATACACAACTAGCTTTGAGAAAGTCCAGCTCTGTTTTAGCGTAGGCTAAGCGATGACCACATCGCTTATCTCCAGTGTTTTGAAGGGCAGAGATGGGAGAGAGTGTATTAGTTGGGGAACCTGGATTCTTCTGTATTCATCATTATTTTGTTGGAACTGTTATGGCTTTCCCAGAACACGTCAGCCCACATTAAATGTAAATACTAAGACACTTTTCCAGTGCCAAATAAAAGTGGTGTTTGGAGTAGCGTGATTGTGGCTTATAGGCACTGTTCCTCTGCTCCATTTGCATAGATAATTAAGACTTGACTCCAGGTTTGTAAATTTTAGAGGGGGGAGGGAAACCTCTAGATCATCTTTTTGTCATTTCCTGCCTTGTCATAATTTATCTAGGCAAGATGTAATTTCTGTTTTAAAGGCTTACAAATTAAATTACTAGAGGTTTTTCAGACACTCCAAATTAAGGTGCCTTTATTGCTCTGTAGTACAGGATGTTCTAGATGTGTTGTTGTGGGGTTGTTTGGGTTTTTTTTGTTGTTCTTCTAAAGTCTTCTACTTAAAACATTTCATAAAAGAGACTTTTCAGTGGGTGCTCATTTCAACTCAATTCCATTCAGCAAATGTTTGTAAACCATTTATTATATGCCTCGTGCTAGAGACTCAACATGAAAACAGTTACAGCCCCTGCCCATAAGAAGCTTACCAGCCTTGAGGGAATACAGCATGGACTAACAGAAATAAATACAAGAAAATTTCAGGAAGGAGAAAGCAAGAACAACCTAAACAGAGCCTCTAAGGAATCAAGGGATTCTAATAAGTGGAAAAGAGGAACTGGTTTACAGAGCACAGCCTGTGCAAAAGTTTGGAGGTGGGAGATGGTATGTTCAGTTTAAGGAACAGTCAGTAGGTCAGTTTGGACAGGGCATAAAAATTAGGTAAGAAAGGTAGGTGGTAACTACGGTTGTTACTGTTTGTCCTTTATTTTCAAAGAGCACCGATGGCATCATGGTCCCTATGGTAAAAAGGCTTTAAATCTCAGGTCGAGAGGTTGGTATTTTAGAAGCAATAGGAAACAGCTTTGAGTAGGGAAGCACAATGGTTAGATCTGTGTTAGGAATATTAATTTAGGGGCAGCTAGGTGACGTAGTGAGTAGAGCACCAGCCCTGGAGTCAGGAGGACCTGAGTTCAAATATGGCCTCAGACACTTGACACATGTACTAGCTGTGTGACCTTGGGCAAGTCACTTAACCCCAATTGCCTTGCCGAAAAGCAAAAAAAAAAAAAAAAAAAGGAATGTTAATTTATCAGCTGTGAGAAAGACCCAGGAGTAGAAAGACTGAAAACAGGGAGACCTAGAAGATATCTATTGCTAATAGAATAGTCTAGGTGAACATTGATGAGAGCCTGAAGTCAGAGAGTACCTGTGACAATGAGTGGAAGTCCTCAAACAGATTCACCAAGTACCCGATATAGGGAGATGAGGAGAGTGCAGCCAATACAGGATAAGGGCTGGGGGGCAGGGTGTGAAGAGAATTGAGGGGCAGAGGGATTGAAGGTCGTGATGAGAATGAAGAGTTAGGATTCATCATGAAGCAGAGGGAAAGATGGGCGCCTATTTTGTTTCAAGGTCTTCGCAACTACAAAAAGGCTGCTAAAATTTTGGTGTCTATGGGACCTTTCTTTTTCATCGTTGACCTCCCTGAGGTACAGAATATGCTGAGGAGTGGAATCTCTGGATCAAAGGTTATGGCCATTTTAGGAACTTTCTTTTCATAACTATCTTTCATTTTGCATATCCACCCCAGGGCTTAGTACAGGGCTTTGCATGTAGTGAACATTTAATAATTTTTTTCATTCGTTCATAATGCCAAATTGCTTTCAAGAATGATTGAAGAAATCCATAACTCTTTATTGTTCCTACTTTTCCACAATACCTTCTGTAACCTTTGTCAAATTATTGTGTATGAGGTGAAGCCTTAGGGTGGTTTTGATTTTAATTTCTCTTTATTAGTGGTGATTTGGTACAGTATCTCATATAGTAGTTAGTCATTTGCAATTTTCCCTCGGAGAATTGTTTCTTTGTATATTTGACCACTTATTTATTGGAGAATGAATGCCATCTATTTTAGTCTTAAATATTTCTGGTAGTTAACAATATAACTTGGCTATCAGACCATGATCAAAATATTTAATGCAAAGAGTTTCTTTGTTTTGTTGTTGTTGCTTTTCCCCCCAAATGACTCGTGCGGGAAGGTTGTTGTTTTGGGGTTGTTTCTTTAAAGCTCTGCAGAAATCTGAGTGTCTGTGTCTATTTGTAGGAAATATTGGAGAGGGAGAGAGGAAAGGGCCATGGAAAGTTGGCAAAATAGGATTCCGAAAACCGAAAAAGAGGAAGGACAGCATGTCAAACGTGGATAAGGTTCCATGTAGTAGGTGGGAGTTGTTTCATTGTCCACCCCAACGGAATTGCTTAGCTGATTTAATTGAGGAAAGCAAGGGACCAATAGCTGAGGTAATGAAGTGTTAATATATTCAACTAAGTGTTAAAAATGTGTCATTGTTATCCCTTTAGGAAGTGTGGAAAAGTGTTCTTGATTCATCTGGAAGGGGAATTTGACATTTTCTGGTCCCAAATTGGCCACATCCCTGGTAGTTTTTGTAAAGGTAATCCTCCCAGTTCATGGGTCAGTTGAAGCTAGGAGCAATTTTTTTTGGAGTATAACTGACCCATCTACCAGAGATGAATGCATGGGAGGGGATTTCTCTTTCCTCCTCCTACCTTCCATCTCCTTTGGCATCTACAGGGGACCACTGGCAGCCGAGAAGAGAGCCAACTGTGGATTCAAGAGAGAATAAGCCTCAGCAATTGATTAGCCCATCAATCGAAAGATGAGTGACCCACCCAGCAGAGATGCTGTTCTCAGAAAGAGCAGCTCAAGGACACAGTGAGAACCCCGAGTCACCAGAGGCATGAGATCCCTTAGCCACATACTTTCCTTCTGTGTGTGCACTCTAAGTTTGTACCTCTTCTTCCCAGAGACTCTGTGCATATTTGTGGGAGAGGGTGCCTTAAGTGTATAAGGGGGATATATTATAGCTGTTTTTTACTTTGCCATTTTAGTAAATGCCTTGGTTTTGAGCTAATTGTTTCTATTGGCTGACTTTTAAAGGAAGCTCACCAGTAGGGGTTTACAAGCTACAGTTTTAGAAGTACAGACACACAAAGTACTTTTGAACCTGGGCTAGTTATACTGCTGGGACCCAACCTGTAAACCTCTTACGGCCAAGTTGGGGAGGTAGCTAAATGTGTGCAAGTACGAGGCAGAATATGTAAGTTTGGGAACCTCTAATAGTCCATGTTGGCTAGAATGTAGAGTATGTGAAGAGAAATAATATGAATCAATGCTAGAAAGGTGGGTCAGAGCCATTTGATGTGACTCTTAAATGCCAGGCTGAGGAATTTATATTTTATCATGAGCATTGAGTTCTTAACCTTGTTTGGGTCATGCACCCCATTGGAAGTCTAGTGGAGCCTTCTCAAGAAGTTTTGAAATAACTGGAGAAAATACTGAATTTTGGTTACTGAAAATACAGATTTTTTTTCCTCAACCAAGTTTGCAGGTCCCCTGAAATCTAGATTTCAGGTTAAAAATCCCTATCTTTCCAGCAGCAGGGAGGCAATCAAGGTATTTGTTTATTTTTTTAACTGAGAAATGGCCCGGCCAGTTACCTACATTAGGAAGATTATTTTGGCAGCTATGTGAAGGATGGGTTGAGAAGAACGTGGGGACAGACAGATGAGTTAGGAGGCCATTGCAATATTTCAGGGGGTGGTGATGAGGGTCTGAACTACGGTGATGGCCTTGTGAGCCGAGGAAGAGCTGAATGCAGGAGACGTTGTGGATGTAAACTCAATGATAATAATAATTAAAAGAACTAGCGCTTTACAGATATTATCTAATTTCATCCTCTCAACACCCCTGGGAGGTAGGTGTCATTATTATCCCCAATTTGCAGATGGGGAAAGTGAGGCTGGCAGAGGGGAAGGCACTTATAGCCAAGAGGTCCTAGAGTGGGTGTTGGCAGGCCACCCTGTTTGGTGTCAGAGGCTTCAGGTCCACCAGCAGACTTCAGCTCTTACTTATGGCCTGTCATGCTCTCTAATGGTCTCCTCTGTATAGACCTTAGTTCCTTAGTAAATCCATAAGTTGCCCATCACAAAGGGCTGTGTTGTGGATGGACTCCTGTTATCTCCTGCCTGTAGTAGATGCTCATTAGGCACTGTGGACTTGCGCTGAATTGAAATTCCAACTCTTACAAGCATGAGGAACCACACAGCTTCCAAGAAAGCTCTAGGAAAGAGAAATTGCAGTGTAGCTTTATTAAGGTTATTCAGAGCAAGGAGCTGATTTTACAGTGGAAAAATGAATGACCTTGTAGTCAACAGGAACCAAGTTCAGACCTTAGTTCTGCTGCCTCAGTAAGATCTGTGGGGCTTTGGGCAAAGTCACTTAACCTCCCACATCACCACCCTCCCTCCCCAACTCAGTAAACCCCAGTGGCTCCCAGTTACCCCTAGGTTCACATAGCAGCTCCTCTCTTTGGCTTTTAAAGCTCTCCACAGCCTGGCCCCTCCCTCCCTTTCCAGTGTTTTTACAAATTAATCCCATCCAAACCAGCCAAACTGTCCTCTCTGCTGCTTCTGCAACACTGTCTTCTCTCTTTGTCTGCCATGTCTGAAATGCCCTCACCCCTCTTGGAATCCCTGCTTTCCTTCGTTGTTGAGTCACTGTTTATGTCTGACTCTCCATGACCCCATTTGGGGTCTTCTTGGCAAAGATACTGGAATGGTTTATTATTTCCTTCTCCAGCTTGTTTTACACATGAGGAAACTGAGGCAAATAGGGTTGGGTGACTTGCCCAGGGTCACACATCTAGTAAGTGTCTGAGGCTGGATTTGAACTCCGGTCTTCCTGACTCCAGGCTCAGCATTCTATCCACTGCAACAGCTATCTGCCCCTTTAAGAATTGCTGTTTTCCTTTAAGAATTAGCTAAAGCAGGGCAGCTAGGTGGCACAGTGGATAGAACACTATCCTGGACTCAGGAGGACCTGAGTTCAAATCCAGCCTTAGACACTCACTAGCTGGGTGACCCCGGGCAAGTCACTTAACCCTGATTGCCTCCAAAAAAAATTTAGCTAAATTTGGGGGATGCTTTTTGGTGGGATGCTTTTTGGTGACCTCTCAGCTACAAGTGTCTTCCCTTCTTTACCTAACAAAGTTACCTTGCATGTGCTTTGTATGTGCTTGTATGTAACTGTCCATGTACTTGTTGTTTCCCCTTTAGAATGGTCTTGGAGGACAGGGACTGTTTAACTTTTGTGGCCTCATATGCTTAGCACAGTGCCCTGCACATGGAGACCTTCAATGAATGCTTGTAGATGGATTGATTTCCTGAGCTATAAAAATGAGGCGGAACTACATGACCTTTAAAGATCCCCCCCCAACTCTGGGTCTCTGATCTAATATTTGTATAATTAACTGGTGAGCTGTCCATAGCAGGCATATTGATTGTGATGACATAAAGGGCTGCATGTGCAGTCTGTTAGTTAACCCAGTTGGTTTGAGCACCGTGCTAATGAAATAAGGGTCATAGGTCCAGTCCCTCCATGGGCATGGCAGCTTGGTGGCTCTTCCATTGCCACACAATGCTGTCCATCTGCAGACATCTGTCTTGAAATTTTTTGATCCAAAGAGGGATTGAGCAAAAGAATATGGGTGAATCAGTATAAACTCATCCCTAATGCTGGAAAACAACCTGGAGCATATGTCCTAATGACATTGAGCCAGGAGGATGATTTTAATGGCAACAATAGCTCACATTTACAAACTGCTAACCTTATTGTATTTCCTTATTCCATCACCCCTTCCTTTTCTTCCATCATCTTTAGAGTAAAACTAAGACTGAGAGTCATAGTTCCACCATCAAGCATCTCTTAGGTCTTCAAGGTCTCTATACGTCTATAAGCACTTTAAGGTCTGCAGAAGCATTTACAAATGTCATCTCCTTTGGTCCTCACAACAACCCTGGCAGATAGATGCTATTATTATCCCCTTTTCAGATGAGGGAACTGAAGCAAGCAAAGCTCAAGTGTCTTGCCCAGGGTCACACAGCTAGTAAGTGTCTGAGGACAGACTTGAACTCCAGTCTTCTTGACTTCAAGTCTAACACTTTACCCACTAGGTCACCTAAAGTCCTTCCTAAGGAGTCAGGGATAGAATCCAGATCCTTTCCAAGTTTAGGACTCCTACACTTTTCCCTTTAGTGAGGACTGAAATAAAGTCACTTCCCCCAAATTAAGTGCCTTGTCCAAGTTCACAGAGGCATTAAGAAGCAAAATTGAGATTTAAACCCAGGTCCTCTGACTCCAGACCTAATTAATTCTCTTTCTACTATGAGCTGGTGCCCTTGGTTTTCTTGTCTCACAATCCCTCTCCTCCACCCCACTTTCAAGGCCAGCAATCAGGGGGTGGGAAGGAAGCAGAGCCAACAAATATATAACAACATTTCTAACTAGTTAGCTGTCGAAACGTGACATCTGTTTAAATAATCTGCTGCTCAAATGTGTAATAACCTTGACTCTTGCTATTTAATCAACTGTTTAGTTTCTCCATCTTTTTCTGTCAGCAGCTCCTTTGGCAGCCTGATGAGGCCAAGGGACCCCTTCTCGGAATTGTGCCTTTAAATGAACAAAGTACGTGGGATTACAAAGAAAACCAATCATATGGAAGTAGAGTTATCAAAATTTTTTTTTTAAAGCTCATGAGTGCTAGGTTAACAACTCCTTGCTTATCATAATACTATTTTATAACAAAATCATTTTTTAAAAAAATAAAATTAGTATGTTTTTTCATTAAAATTTTTAATTTAAAAATTACAGTTTTTTAAAATTAAAAAAAAAATTTAAATTTAGATTATCTCATGTTTTTATAGCATCCTTATTTTTTTGGATAGTCTTCCATCTGCTACCCAGAGATGTTCTATGTTCTAAGGGATGGTATATCCCTTATAAAATGAATAAAAAAGAAAAAAGTTCAGCATGCAGGGCTCAGCGACACATCAGCCTTAAGGCATCTGACAAAGTGTTGATGGTCCATAACACAATTCACCTACCCAAAGAAGGAAGGGAGGTGTATTTTCTCATCTTTTCTTTCAGGCCAAGCATTAGATCATTATGCATATGCATAACATCATTATGTAGTATTCTGGGAGGGTTTTTTGTCTGTTATTTCCATTTCTTCACTCAAAGTTTCCTAGGGCACGTTCCACACACACACAAAAGAAATAGTCATGGTCAAAAGATTAATGATATTGGAGTCAAAAAACCTTGAGTTCAAACACCAGCACCAGTGCTAACTAGTGCCCTTGCAACTTCCACCTCGTGACTTTCCCCATTGCCATTTTGACATGTCATGGATCAGCATCAGAAATCAAATGGGAATTTGGGGGAGTTTTGAGGAAGGCACAGACCGACACATGAAGGCCAGCAGATGACACAGAAAAAGTTTAGAAACTCAGAAAGGCATAAAATGTATGTATAGTATTGTATAGTATATCAACTCAGATTTTACAATGAGGTACTGTAAACACCCCATAAAAGAAAAAGAAGGAAAAAAATCGAACTTCTCTGGTACTTCCAGATCACAGGGGTGCTGTAAACCTGACCCCCACAATGTGGAAGGGATAACTATAATTTGAATCTCTAACCCATCTGTAATACATTTGCACAAACTAACATATCGTGGTGGTGTCAAGAAAACACTTTATAAGCCGTGAAGCGCCACATACAAACGTGACAGGTGATTATTATCATTTTGGCCGCCGGGTAACATGGTGGAGACAGCACTAGACTTGGAGGCAGGAAGACTTGAGTTCAAATTCCAGCTCCAATACTTACTAGGTATGTGGCCCCGGACAAGTCACTTAACTTCCATCTGCTTCAGTGTCCAAATCTGTAAAATGGGGAAAATACCTACCTCACCTCACTTACATCACAGGGTTTTTGTGAGAATCACATGAGATAATATAGGTCAAGCGTTTTGCTCACATTAAAGCATTCTATGTTGTCATTCAATCATTTTCCAGTCACATCTGATGCTTCATGACCCCATTTGGGATTTTGTTGGCAAAGCTACTGGAGTGGTTTGCCATTTCCTTCTCCAGCTCATTTTACAGATGAGGAAACTGAGGCAAACAGGGTGAAGTGACTTGCCTAGGGTTACGAAGCTAGTAAGTGTCTGAGGTTGGATTTGCCTAAAGTGCTTTATACATGCTAGCTATTATTGACAATAGGTCATATAAACTACTTTTCACCAGTACAAATTCCTCTGTTAAGCAGGCATCTTTTTTTTTTTTGAGCGGTGGAGGGGTAATGTAAGTAGGGAGGGGAGGGAGGTGTCCCATGATGACTGCTGTCCTTATACCCTTACCACTGTGCAATGTATTGAGATACTGTCACTATGGTACCCCTTTCCTGGAGCCCATCTTTCCCCTAATCTTCATGGTGGTACCAGTTGGATTCTCTGGGGATTGGGGCACCCTCTCTTCTGAGACAACTAAACCCACAGTTGGATTGTAGCCTGTACCACCACAACTCCTCTCTCCCTTATAGACAAAAAGTCTTACAGACTTAATTATAAGCATGTTTGTCTACCCAGTACCTGAGCTCCTTGAGAACAAGGGACAGCTTGGGCTATATAGCTTTGTATCCCTGGCACCACTACATAGCAGGCATTTAATAAATGTTTGGGGAATTGAATTGAATTAAATTAGCACTAACACAAAAGGAGTAGCCCTCTTCTGTGCTCAGCAGTGGTGGCAGATCATATAACAGAATCCAAATAGTTGGAGGCTCCATGAGCATAAGCTTTTAGTGATGCACAGTGGCTTTAAGTAGGCTGGCTGACTTTCTTACTTTTAGGTTGATTGGATTCATTACAGAGTAAGTGTAAGACCTAAGAAAGCTTTTAAAGTATGGGGGGTAGCCTTGTCTGGGTGTCTTGAGGAGAAATGTCTTTTCATGTCTCTTCTGCAATTCGTTAACTGGGAAGGAAGCCATCAGCCCAGAGAAGGTATGCCTGCATACCCTTTCTTAAGAGGGTCCCTTAGGCAACACCAGGTGCCATCTTGTGAGGCAATGGATTTGGCAAGGGTGGAGACTGTGAGGAGGATGTCTTTCAGTCACACTTGGTTATGGTGCTTGTTTTGAGACTACTCCACCTCCAGAAGGGCCTGTCTTGAGATACCAGATTTAACAGAGTGAATTATGTAGCCAGGTCCTAGAAGATACTGGATGTATTGTGGTCAGGGACACTAGTGGAGCGCATAAGCTCATCTCACTTTCTGAGAATGGAGCAAAGGGTGGTGACTTTGATTTTGATGTGTTGAAGATGGCACAACTCAGGATGGGAGATCACAAGGGTGGCCTCAGTCATCTCAGTACAGTAGGAGGTAAAGTCACCAGCAGAGAAGACAGGCTGCAGATGGACATGGGGGCTGGAGGAGAGAGGTTTGGAACACTGGGTGAGCGAGCCAGTGGAGTCAGTCGATGAACATCACTGAGCAGAGATCAAATAGTGAAGTCAACTTTTTTCAAACAATGAATTGTCTATGAAAAATGCCAACCGTAAATTGTGCACATGTTGAATGTCTACTGCTGCAATCATATCCTTGATTAACTGGATGAGTATCAATGAGCTTTTATTCCGTGAGTGACAGGGCCTGGCGTTTACTAGATGCTAAATAAATGCTTGTTGAATTGAACTGAGTAATTGTGAAGGCAATCAATCAGTTTGTCAACATTTATTAAGTGTCTACTATGTGCCAGGCATTGTGCTAAGCTCTGAGGGCACAAAAAGAGGCAAAGGACAGTCCCTGCCCTCAAGGACCAAAGTCACACACTTCTATTTTAAGAGAAAGTTAATAAACTAAAGGAAAAATACTATGTCTTTTGGATAGAATATTGATCTTTTTTACTGTCAGGCTCTCATCCTTCCAGTCACGCAGTGTTTGAAACCATCGTGTTATTTTCTCCTTGTCCTTCCTCACACTAGATAGCCAATCAATTGTTGAATCTTATGGTTTCTAAAGCCACCTCATCTCTAAACTACATCCACAGTCCCTATCTAATACAGGGCATCATCACCTCTTGCCTGGACTATTATAGTAGCCTCCTAATTAGGCATCCTCTGCTCAGATGCTAATGTGATTTCCCTAAAGTGAAGATTTAATCATGTCACCCATCTATTCAATAAATTCTAATGGCTCCCTATTGCCTCTAGGAGCAGATGGAATCTTTGACATTTGAAACTCTCCACAATCTGACCCTCTCTTACCTTTCCAGTCTTGTTTTTTTTTTAAATAAATTTTTATTATTATCTTTTGTTTTTGCCTAAAATTCTCCTAGAATCCCTCCCCACCTCCTTCTCTCCCTTCCTAGAGAGCTATCCCATATAATAAAGAATATTTTAAAAAGAAAAATAAGGAAAAAATCAGTAAAACCGATCAATCAATACATCAAAAAAAATCTGAAAATATATGCATTGTTCCATGGCAGTGGACTTCTCACCTCTGCAAAGGAAGGGGAAAGATATCATTCTAAGTTTCTTCTTTAGAACCTTGTTTGCCCCTTACCATTTTGCAACATAACACTTTCAATTGCTTTTGTGGGGGTCGGTTTTTCCATCGACATTGTTTTAGTCATTGTATATGTTGTTTTCTTGCTCATTTCAGTCTGCATCAATCTGTGTAAGACTTCCCATTTCTGCATGCATCATCTTCACCATCTCTCACACCACAGTAATATTCCATTGCGTTCATGGACCACAGTTTGTTTCTTTTTGTTCTTTTTACACATTGAACACTTTCACATGCTGCACTGGATTACTTCCTGTTCCTCATTCACAGTTGGGCCTCTCCCATCTCTTTCCCTAAGCCTGGAAGGCTCTTCCTCTTCACCTTTACCTGTTAGAATTCTTGCCTTCTTTCAAGACTCAGCTCAATCACTAGATTCTGGTCCCCTAGTGCCGCCCCTTCTAAGATCACTTTGTATCTACTTTGTACATATCCTGTATATTCCCACATATGTTGTCTCCCCCTTAGAGTGTGCTCCTTGAGGGCAGGGACTTTTTTTGCACTTTTTCTTTGTATTATCCAGTGATTGGCATTTGGCATATAGTGCATAATCAATGAATGCTTGTTAATCGATTGTTTGTTTCACCAACCCAGTTTTTTTTCCCAGCTTTACTGGTACCATTTAATAGCCTTTGTGAAACAAATATGAATTTTTCTTGATAGCCATATTAGAAGAAATAATAGATGAGATAGTCCTCAAATCCATGGCAAAGTCCAAATATTTATTTATTCCCATGAAAATATATCTAAGTTATTTCTGATTTAAATATGTCTTCCAGGAAGTAGCTTCACAATCTTTTGTGGAGATAAAGTGTTTGCTGTTTGGAATACCAATGAATGGTGAACATTTACTACAGACTTTAAAAATAAAGGTTATATTCGATGGAGTATTAAATGCGCACCATGTATTTAAATTTTGCAGTCATGCATTCTGAAATAATCCCATTCATTTAATAGAGGACCTAATTTCCCAATCTAGTCAAATAAAGTATCTGAACACTATGGGAACTCTCTTAATTATACATGATTCATAAACTATGGAAAAACTTGATGTGATAAGAATACAATAATATATAGAAAACAGAAGCAATGAATGAACAATGAGTAGCCAGACCTTAAATAATAGAAGCCATTTCCTAGAAAGACATTTGGGCAGCCTTAGAATGCCCAGTGAAGGGTCATATGTGGCTAGTCAGTCAGTGAACTTTGGTGTTCAGTACAAGCTATGCTTTTTAACTCAATAGAAAAAGTTAAACAACTCCAGTCAATTGCTTCTTTATTGTGGTATCCTCTTGTGGATGAGTGGTTAGGAAAAGTCTAATGATTAGGTATGAGCAAAGAAATAGAAGAATGCCATCTTTAAAGAATATGATTTGGAAATTACCTATCAGGGTTGAGATATCTTTCGAATGAAATTTGACTAGTGTTAGCATTGGGGCTGTGTACAGAATAATGTGCCAAATTAAATTTGTGTCAAGACACAATAGATAAGGTGTCCACAACCTCAAAGCAGTTTATTCTAAATATCATTTGGGGGAGAAAAATTCAATCATTTTGTGCAAAAGGAAGATCAGAAGAAAAGTTGGCAGTTTCTTTTTTAAAAATCTTACTTTTATTGATTTCTTTTATTTTCATATCACTTTGATTTAAAAATATGTGCCTCCCCCACCATTAAACAGGGACCAATCCTATGTAATGAAGATTAAAAAAAAAAAGAAAACCATGCAGAACAACCAACTATCACATTGATTCTGTGTGAACAGCATATGCAGTATTCCATATTCATAGCCTCCTCCTTCTGCAATAAGGGAGGAGGTGATTTCTCCACTCTTCTCTGCAGCCAGCTATAGCAGCAATCTTGCTGGCAGCTACTGTGGCTGTGTACAACCAACAACAACCAGCACACAGAAGGCTACTGACGCAGGTTCTTTTGATCTGCTTTACTAAGGAAAGTTACTTTAAGGGGTTAACAATCTCACTTTAATCAAACATATATATATATATATATACATATATATATATATATATATCCATACACACTTAGTTCAGGAGGAAAAGCCAGCAACCTGAACTTCAGAGCAAATTCAAATAAATTACAAACATACATCATAAACAGACCAAATACAAATTCAGTTGCCAGGAAGGCATCAACATCTGGATTTACAAGCCGGGGGCTCTTAAAATGGCTCCCCAGAGTCCCACACTACTCTTCCAGTGACTGAGAGCCCCAAGGGAAGACGCCAGCCTCTTGAGTTTATATATTCTGTTCAGGGTCAAAGGGTGTCACAACATGCAACTCACCCACATTACCTAAAAGCGTCACAAACATTTGACTTAAACCCACGAGGCCTAGGCTTTCCTTGAGGCAAGGAGGTCATCAAAGACTCCTGATTTAATCCAAGAGACTAAGACCAGACTCATCAAGTGCACTTGATTAAATAAGTGCTAAAAGAGAAAATAGTAAAAAAAAAAAAAGTCCCACCTTAATTACCAATACACCAGCTTGAACAAGCTAATTACAGTGTTCAAGTTTGTGTTCCTTTTGTGTATATTGTTGAGATCATTATCTATATTGTTTTCCTGCTTCTGTTTACTTCACTCTTCATCAGTTTATATAGGTCTTCCCGTGTCTCTACATTCTTCATCATCCTGATTTCTTATGTCACAGTGATATTCCATGACATTCTTGTGTTAGAATGTGGTTAGCCATTCCCAATTCATGGGCATCTACTTTGTAGAAATTCTCTTTAAAAGCAAGTTCCTTTTCTTTGTATAATGAAAAAAGACTCTGGAGCCAAAGCCAAAATACTTGAATTTGAATCCCAGCTCTGACACTTTACCTTGCTAATTTACTCATTCATTTGGCCTCTCTGGGCCTTAGTTTCCCCATCTATAAAAATAATGATCCTTGCAACTATCTACCTGGTAGCAAGGTGGCTCAGTGGATAACAGAGTGCCGGTCCTGGAGTCAGGAAAACCTGAGTTCAAATCTAGCCACTGACACTTAATAGCTTCACAAGCTCTGTCACTCTGGGCAAGAAGACACTTGAACTCTGTTTCCCTCAGTTTCCTCATCTGTAAAATGTAGCTAATAATAACATCTTCCTCCCAGGGTTGTTGTGAGGATCTAATGAGATGATAATTGTAAAGGGCTTAGTACTGGATCTGGCACATAGTAAGCAATATATAAATGTTAGCTGTTATTGCTGTGAGGTTGCAAGGAAAACGCTATATAAATGTGAGTTCATTCAACAACAAACATTTATTAAGTCTCTGTGAGTGAGGCACAGAGGTTGGGCCTTGGATGTTCAAAGATGAAAAACAAAGGTCTTTGCCTTCAGGAAGTATAGATAGATGGTCATTTCATATAAATACCTATTAAGCACCTACTATGTGCCAGGCACTGGGCTGAGCACTGTGAAAACAAATATGAAAAAAAAAAGACAGTCCTTGCCTTCATGGAACTTATACTCTATTGGGGGAAGATACCACATGGGGGAGGTAGCCAAATGTGGGGGCATGGCAGAGCAGCCAGGTGAGAAATGAGAGCTCACTCCTTGAATGGTGGCTTGGGGTTCATGGCTGTACCCTCTAGTACGAGAGGCAGAGGGTGGTAAGGAGGAGGTGGAGTCCCAGGACTGATGCGATCTTATAGGATGATGAGGTTATCCCAAGAATGAGCTTCCTGGTCAGGGAGAGAGGTCCCAGAGGATAAGCACTATACCTGTGATTTAATTGGCTTCAGAATTGGTGAGAAAACTCCTAGGGCAGGTTGACACCCATTCTGCAGCTTATGGTCTGGGTCAGTGAGAGGGTAAGTGACTTGCCCTGGACTGTGACCAGCCAGTACTTGAACCCAGGTCTTCTAGGCTTTCGATGCCAGCTCTATGAGCCACTCTGCCATGCAGAGTTAAGTATCGCTACAAATCCTAGCAGAAATCCTCCCTAGAATTATTGATGACATTTCATATTACATAAATTAACAATTAATAGGTGTGGGAGAGCAAAATTGTAACAAAGGCAATCAGAGACACAGTTTTCTCCAGGGCAAGATAACAATTTATTTATTTATTTTGCAGATGACATCTCTTTATTCTGTTAATCATACAAAACTTGACCAGCGGTAGTGCTTTAATTTACAAATGGCCATTAACAAGATGTTTAACTTGTATTTACACTTAGCATGCCATACAGTGAAAACTCCCAACTAAATTTTTGTGGCTCATAAGATAAGTTTATTAACAGTGATGTGTAAACTGTTAGTAAATGTGGGTCACACTGGCCATCTCAGCCAAAAAGCCAGGGACCCAAGGGTGATCAATTTAGTAGTTACTTAGTCACTTGAGTCAATGGCCTTTCTCAATGACCAAAGACCTCAAGTGTGGGCTAACAGAGTCTTTTCAACCTAGGTGTGTCTACCTTCTGATTGGCCTGATAGTACATCATTTGGATGTCCCCTGGCAAAGGTAGGACAATCCTGGTTGGTAGACATTTTAATGAGGAAGTGGGTTAACAGTTACCTTAGCTCCTCCCTAGATTGCTCGGGAGCCTCTCAGGCAATTAAGGAATTGCTTTATGGGACCCAATTGATATTAGTAATCTTGGCAAGAAAATCAGAACCATTTCAATCAGGTTTTCCCTGGTTTAGCCTCCTGTATTGGGAATCAAGACGGGCTCTTAGCACTTATTCAATCAAGTGCCCTTGAAGAGTTTGGCCTTTGTTTCCTTGATTAAATTAGGAGTCTTTGGTGACCTCCTTGCCTCAAGGGAAAGCCTAGTTTACATGGTTTTGAGCGACATGTTTGTGACATCAGAGGCTTTTAGACCACATGGGTTAAGTCACATTTTTGTGATGATTTTAGGTCACGTGGGTGAGTTGCACGTGTGGCTCACCTTTGACCCCGAACAAGATATATAAAACCAGGGGTTGGCTTTCTTTTTTCGGAGCTCTGAGCTTCAGCAGTAGTGACAAGTGACTCTAAGCCAGCCATTGTCGAATTCCCAGCTGAACTCAGATGTTGCTAACTATGAATTGTATTTGGTCTGTTTATAAATGTATGTTTGTAATTTGTTTGTATTCGCTCTGAAGTTCAGGGTGCTGGCCTTTTCCCTTGAACTAAGTGAATGATATTTGTGTGCTGGATTAAAGTAAGATTGTTAACCCCTTAACGTTGCTTTGCTTAGTAAAGCAGATCAAAAGAACCTGGGCTGGCAGCATTCTGTGAGCTGGTTGTTGTTGGTTTTACACCCCCACAACAGCTGCTAGCCGGATGGTTACAACACCTCACCTTTGGAGAGACCAAATCACCCCTAATTTTAACAAGGAGATAGGAAGACAGGAGAGTTGTCCTCTAATGAGGGCCTAGCTCAAGTTGGTTCTGTTTATCTGCACATAGAGACAAGGGTCCCACTTAAACTAGTTAGCTAGGTCAGAGTGATCACATTACTGTACCATACCTTATGAGCTAGACATGGGGTCTGACATGTGGGGAAACGGATGGATTACAGAGGAATATTAATTACTAAGTGATATAGCATAATATTAATTTTCCTCATAGGAAAGCATTCCATTAACCAGTAACCAGACAACTCCTATAAAGACTTTGCTAGAGCCTGTAATTAACTTGATTTTCCAGTCTGCAGCAGGAGGCTTCAAGAAATGTTTTCTCCCCCAGATTTTCTTTTCTTTTCTTTTTTTTATTTGATACATGACAAACATCAACAAACATTTCCTTACACAAAGAATAAAAAGAGGCTTGAGTGTGAAACTTTTAATCGCCCTCGTGTTTCTGTTGTTTCTTTTTTAAAAAGTACACATTATGTTTAACAGGATAGTTATCAGCATTGCCGGACTTGTCCTTTCCCCTTTTACACTCCCTTCTGCTCTCGTCTGTCGTATTTAGGCAATGGGAATGGTCGAATAGGTACTTCTTTTTCTCTTGGATCCTTCATTTCCCCACTTAAATGGGCAGAGAACTGTTGGCCAGCCAAAGGACTTTCTTCCTTAGCCCCAAGAGTGACCTAGGAGAGGGACTATTATTATAAGAAACAATGATGTGACTAGGAAAGCACATTGGACATACCCTGGGTCTCATCCTCTTTCAGATACTCTGGCCCCATTGTGCCTAAGCTGGGAGGAAAAGACACTTCCTCTGACTTCTCTTGGGGATCAACAGCCCATTTTCCCCCTACGGGGGACAGAAGTAGGGTCATTTTACTTTTCACTAAGGGGAGGCCAGCCAAATGCTTATGCTTAAAGTCAGTGATGGCAGTATTGTTTTTTGTTGTTCTGGTCAGATGTGACCCCATTTGAGGCTTTCTTGGCAAAGATACTGGAATGGTTTGCCATTTCCTTCTCCAGGTCATTTTGCAGATGGGGAAACTGAGGCAAACAGGGTTAAGTGGCTTGCCCAGGGTCACATAGCTAGTAAATGTCTGAGACCCGGATATGAATTCAAGAAGATGAGTCTTCCTGACTCCAGGCCCTGCACTCTGTCCACTGTGCCACCGGCATTGTAAGCTTTAAATTGTAAACTCCTCCAGGGCAAGGACCATCTTTTTGTCTCTTTTTGTATTCCCAGGGTTTAGCATAGTGCCTGGCACATAGTAGGCACTTCATACATATTTACTGATTGCTTCTAGCCCTTTTCCTCTTTTAATTCTGATGTTTCACTCCTGAGCCCTTTGAAATTTGCCCTAGTGTACTATAAGTAAGGTGGATCTTAGTGTAAGTAAGGTGGATTTTAGTGTGTGTGAGGTGGATTTTTGTTGTTATTTATTATAGTTTAGTTCCCAGGATCCATAGCCATAACAATCTCTTGTTCCCAGGTGTTAGATATGAGTTCTCATGATCATGGTTTAAAACATCTCCACCATGCAGCATTATATGATGATAAATAATATAAACATTTGTGCTTAAATTGTAAATATCTACCGTGACTGTGCAACGAGATACAAAGATGAGGTAACGTAAAATTGGAGGCAATTGCTGGCAGTATGCCTTCTTTGTGTGATGCCTTACAAAGCAGGTGGGCACTGGTCAGTGAGTGGGGAACCCTTAGGGTTGAATGCACAAGCCAGAATGCTGTGTATGCCTTCATCAGCCCCCATCAAGCCTGGGCGGGGGCGGGAGTTGGAGTGGAAATCTGTGTTTGCCTCAACCAGCCCCCATTGAGGTTTGAGGGGATTTGGAGGAGTGCACAAGCTGTGCCTGTCTCTATTGACCCCATCGAGACGTAGGGGCAGTTGCCCCCACTTTTCACTGACCCCTTCGAGAAGGGTGATTAGGGAATTCTGTAGGAGTCGGTGCTCCCATTATCATCAACCTTCTTGTGAGAAGACTAGACTAGAATAAAGTAAGATTATTAACCTGTCCAAAGCTGTCTTCCTGTCTGACTATATGGAGTGAACCTGTGCTAGCAGCCCTCCTGTGTGCTAGCGTTTATCTGTCGTACGTGTGCCCACTCTCTTTCTTTTCCTTCCTGGTCCTTTGCTTGAAGTCCACAATGGCAGCCAGGATGTGGTTAAGGTTCGGGGATACAGTTAGGATGTCAGTCAAGATTCTCAGTCTGCCTTCTCTTTCCCCTGACCCCTTTCTCTCCTCTCTAGTCCTGCTGTATTCTAGTCTGTCTTAGAGAACATGATACCCTTTGCTTTGAAAAGATCCTTCACTGAAAGAAAATTCTACCTTAGGGGACCAAGGTAAGATTGGACTAGTGCAGAGATTTACAGAACTTCAGACATAGAAGGAAATTTAGAAATTATTTTAGTCCAGAGTTTTCATTTTTCATTTATTCATTTACTTGTTTGTTTGTTTGTTTGTTTATGGAGGCAATTGGGTTCAAGTAACTTGCCCAGGGTCATACAGCTAGGAAGTATCTGAGACCAGATTTCAGCTCAGATCCTTCAGACTCCAGGACCAGTGCTCTGTCTGCTGCACCATGTAGCCGCCCAGTTCAGTGGTTTCAAACTGAAAATGCATTTATAAATGTTAGGACCAGCTATAGTACAAAGATTTACTTATACAAAGTGTAAACATGCCCACTGAGGTGACTGAGGACATATACTTGCAGCGGTAATGAATACTATCATCTTAGGCAGTTGTTGACTCATTGAAGAGGTTTGATTCAATTATGGCATTCATTGGGTAAGGGCTGGGGCATGTGGCCTTTGGAGTTCTCATTATTCAGCTTTTGCCATCTTTGAAGGCACATGTGAGGGCACTAGAGAGACAACCTCCTTTCCCATGGGACCTGCACAATCCAAATAACTGACCATAGTAGCGTCCACTCCAACTTTTGATCCTTCCTTAAACTACTACAAATGTTGCCTCTCCCATCAGCTGCTCTGCTGTATTAAGTGCTTGGAAGTATTTGGATTCAACGGAATTCTCTATTGTTGTTAGTCTTTCCTTCGAAGAGGACCAGTGACTCAGGAGGGTGAGGTCTTGACTTCCAAGTGACCTGGATTTAAGTGAAGCAGGGCTGTACAAAGTCACAAGGCTCACTCTCTCCTCCAGGAATCCACTGGCAAGACATAGGTCAGGACTACTGATGGTGACCCTTGAAGCAGTGGGAGACCTTGGCCTTTTTAAGCCAAGGTCTTTCCCAGATCTCAGTTTGTCTGAGGCAAAGCCCATTCAGTAGTTAAAGGTTAGGTAAGAATTGAAGCAAAAGATGGCTTAGTTTGCCTTCACAAAGAATCAGTCTGGGAGGTGAAGACCTCAAGGTTTCTGACCAGAACAGAAACGATTGCTATTTGCACTCACTCCAAGCCATCACAACCCAAATACTATACAAGTGAGTCTTGGGATGGGACCTTTTATTGGCCAATTAGTGAGAGCCAGAGTGATTTGGGTTGAAAGGCACAGTCAAGTAGTTCCATTAGTAATATAGTTGAGATGGTCTGGGTAGTGTGATATTTAGGCCCTAAGTGCCAATAAACAGAACTAGAAAGAGTGCATTGGTTTTGGAGACAGACCTGGGTTCACACTCTCTGCCTCCCCCCTTAATAGCTACGTAACCTTGGACAAACTATTTTAATTTCTCTGGTTCTGCGTGTCCTTCTCTCTAAAATGAGGACTATAGGAGTCAGAGCCTGAAAGGACCTTAGTGACCATCTAATCCCCACCTTCCCATTTTGCAGATGAGGAAACACAGGCTAGAAAGATCAGGTGTCATTTCTAAGGTCTCTTAGCTGGTAAGTGGCATTTGTAGCATATCCAGGGATATCCTGCCCACCGTCATCACTGATGGCATTTCCCCTCTTAGCCCCTAGAAATCCCCTGCACTGCACAGCATGAGGAATGGGGTGGTACATAAGAAGAGTAGATGGACTTGATTAAGTATGCAAAGAAATACCTGCTGGATATGATTTTAAAGGTAACACAAGAATTGGTTTTTTGGAGATAGCTCAGAGGGAGGAAGATATCAAAAAATGGGGGAAAATCAGACAGTATTATTAGCCACCAGAAGACCACTGAGCAGACATGACTATGCACCCACTTTCTCGTCACTATAACATTTTTGTAAGAATGGCTCACACATGTATAGGAGATACTTTGATGAAAATAGGAGTGATTTTCCTTAGCATCATTTCAGCCACATTTTTGATCAAAAGGCATAGAGAATGTAAGACCTCTTCATTTGTTGCTTATTGATCACAAAAAAAATTGACTCAGTAGAACAAAAGTCAGCTATGAAAGCTTTCCAGCAAGGCATCCTCCACACAGATTATTATTAATATACAAGTTTCCTTGATTGACGTGACTGCAAAGTTAATTTTGTTGAACAATTTTCTGATTATCCATATCAAGTGAGATATAAACCAGGGCTATGTACGCTCAAGAAAGGCATCATCTGTCACTGTGGCGTGGAGTAGGAATGAAAGGGGGGCAGGTGGTGAGGACGGTGGATGGCTCTTTGATGACTACATCAAGGCCAAGCACTTTTCAGTCATCCCAGGCTACTCGCTGACCCAAAACACCAGGGTATAGAATTCTACGATGTGCCAGGCTGTAGAATGATATATTAACGATGGCCGTCATTGTCATCATTACTGGCAGACACATGGGCTGTCCCTCACTCTTCCCAGGTACTCAGCTCATCTTGTTTTCTGGTAATACATCTCTCTCATTCTATCCCTCATGCCCCTGGTGTAAGTCCATATCTTATAACCATACAGGGTCAGTGAAAGGCTGTTAATGTTTAAAAAAAAGAGGTGGTCCTTTGTTTAAAGGGGAATCTCAGAGTAATTTAAAGAACTCTGCAATCTTCCAAAGACAGCCTTCTGGGTCTCTTCTTCTCTTGTTCGATTCTGGGCCCAATTCAATGTCCATTTGCAGTGCCTGTATGTGGATAAATGACTACTGTTGGTTGTCCATTTAAATCCACATTATAGTCATGACGGTGGACATTCTTCAGCTACTGGATTTTTCTGTGGGGTGGATAAGCCAAGTTACTTTGATTGATTGTGCATCTCATTTAGGAGACGTGCAGTATTGATGTAATTAGTACAATGTCATCCAGAAGCAGGACCACCTGTGGAACCTCACCATTTATAGGGAATCCCTCTCTAACTCGGGCCCTATGCTGGACCCTCTCCATGACAATGGCAAACGCCTTTGATGAGTTTGTGTCTCCCTGTTTTCTGCTTCCCCTGATGTTAAAAATCAGAGGGTAGCTGAAGTTATAGCTATTCTATCTTTCATGGTATTGCATGATTATGTCATATGATATAACAATGTCATATCTGATATATCATCATAAATTGTATCTTATCATACATATTATATATCATACCATATATTTTATATCATATATTGTAGATATGATTCTTAAGAGTGGATCTCACCCACTGAAGCATACTGCCCACTATCTTATGCATTTAACTCAGTAGTGCAAAAAGGCCCATCTCAGGAGTTAGCATGACCTGGCAACAACTGACTTTTCAACCCTGGGTAAGGGTCTCTTAACCTTTCAGTTCAAGATTTTAAGATTAGTAATTACAGAATAGTTGCTGATTTGCATTAGGAGAGGGGATTTCCTATTAAGTTCTTACTGTTATTATTAATATAGTGCTTCAAGGTTTACAAAGCATCCTACGTATGCTATCTCATTTTATCCTCATATCAGCCCTAGTTGGCAGGTGCTATTATTTCCCTCCATTTTACATAGGAGGACACTGAGAGTGAGAGACATTAAGTGACTTGCCCAGGGTCACAGGGCTAGTAAGTACCTGAGGCCAAAATGGAATTCAGGTCTTTCTGACTCCATCCTCTACAGACTCAGCTGCCTTCAATGTGGTGTCACGGTCTCTGCAGATATTTTCTTTCTGTCTTTTCTTTGTTCCTCCAATTTCATCTAGGAATGTCCTTGTGATTGGTCAATCAATAAACACTTGTTAAGCACCTACTAAGTGCCAGGAACTAGGCTAGGTGCTGGGAATACAAAAGGAGGCAAAAGGCAATCCCTGCCATGGAGGAGATGGCTGTTTAGAAGGAGCTCTCACCAAGTTTTCTTTAAATTTGTTTTTCATTCTATTTTACGAGCCTATGTTGCTTATAATCTTTTGCCGTCCTTTTCCACAACATTTTTACAATTTATATTCTAAACTAGCATTGCCTTCGGCTGCTCTTTCTCTCTGCCTGGCAAGGCTACGGCAGTTTCACAGATCTCCTGAAGCGAAATACAGATGTGTACAAGCACATGATTAGACGTCATATCAGATTTGGAATTATTGTCTTATTTTTGCCTGATATTTGATACACATTTAGGATCATAGAATCATCAATCAATAAACATTTATTAAGCACCTACTATGTGCCAGGCACTGTGCTAAGCGCCGAAGCTACAAAAAGAGGCAAAAGACAGTCCCTGCCCTCAAGCAGCTCACAATCTACCAACAAGCAAGCAAATACAGACAGACAAGCTATAGACGGGATAAAGAGGAAATAATTAAAAGAGAAGGCATTAGAATTAAGAAGGGTTGGGAATGATCGAATATTAAAACGGAAAGTGTTCTGGAGATCATCTAGCTCATCCCATCACTTTGCAGATATCAGGTGTCAACGCTGCCATCCACATGGGAGGCATCCCGAGCTCTGCACCACCTGCTTCAATTTAACTTGTGTTCTCCATGATGGGGAGTCACTTTTCTTGGGCATCCATAGTCTTGGGTTACATAGCACTTGATATGGATAATCAGAAAATTGCCCCACAAAATTTTCAGTGGTTGCAGTCCATGAAGGAATCTTGTATGATACTATTACACAGCTGTAAATCTCAGTAGACTTGAGAAATTCAGTGACTTTTCCAAGGTAAAACAATCAGCTCGTGGACAAGCCAGGTCTCTATCTAGTCCCCTTCTCTTTTCATACGTTGTTGGCCACTCAAGTTACCACAGCAATGATGTATTATTAGTACAACAGTTTAGGCAACTAGAGACTTATTTTCAATCCGTCAGCATTGACAGTGACTTGGCCAATGTTGCCACTCTCCCTTCACAGGTCAGCTTTAGATGGTGGAGGATCTCCCTGAGGAACGACCACCATTTGAACAGACCTGGAGTGACTAAAGAATGCTACGAAGACTTCTTGGATGATGTGAATCTTCATGGTAAGGTATAGGAATGATACTTGGAGCCTGTTCGTTTTCACTAAATAATGGTTTGACAAGGCAGCTTGGTTGGGTAATAGATACAGTATTAGATCCGGAGTGAGGAAGACCTGAGTTCAAATCCAGCTCAGATACTTGGTGGCTCAGTGGTGCTGGGTAAATCACTTTTAACCTACATCTGACTCAGTTTCCTAACCTGTAAAATGAAGATGATAATAGCACCTACCTCCCAGAGTAAGGATAAAATAAGGTAATATTTATAAAGCACTTTAACAATTTTAAAGTGCTATATTGTTGTTGTTGGGTTGTGTCTGACTCTTGGTGATCCCATTTTGGGTTTTCTTTGGAGAGATTCTGGAACGATTTGCCATTTCCTTCTCCAGTTCATTTTATAGATGAGGGAACTGAGGCAAATGGGGTTAAGTGACTTCCGTAGAGTCACACAACTAGTAAATGTCTGAGGCCAGATTTGAACTCATACCTTCCTGACTCCAGGCCTGGGGCTCTATCCACTGCACCACCCAGCTTCCCTTAGTGCTATGTAAAGGTTAGGTATTATTAAGAAGAGTAAAATGTATTATATTTTAAAATAATATGTTAGTGGAGCTGTGTTCTCCTTGGTTGGGGTAGGGCCTCCACAAGTTCACATCATGACTCATCCACGCCTTCTCATCTTGTGCTATTCTCATCAGTGTATTCCCACCAGTCCTCCACAGAGGGTCCATCCAACGCACTGGAAGCCTTCCTCTTCCACTGTTTAACATTTAACGAGTTTCAGTGCAGTAATTAAGCTGCCTGGTTTGCGGTGTAGTGGAGAGAGGGCTGGCCTCAGAACAAGGAAGACTTATTCAAGTCCTAGCTCTGAGACCTACTGACTCTGTGACCAAAGAAAGTCCTGGAAGCTCTCAGGGCTCTGGGCAACCGTCGAAGAAGAGGTGCAGACCTCCCTGGGAGCAACCTGCACCAGTGAGCTCCCAGCTCAGGTCTCTGGGCCTCTCCCACTCAGGACATGACTGGCCCACCTTTTCGGATGATATATTTCCATAATAACTCATGACTCTCAGGCCACTGATTGTATGTAGTTGACCTTGGCAATCAGTTGCAGCAGATTCATGGCCACCCTACTTCCCTCTTTGGCCTTTTGATCTACGTAGATTTTGATTCTTTGGCTATGGTTGTGTTTTATCATTTTTAGCCCCCAAACATCACTAGGAAAACACTCATCTAAGAAGGTGGTTTTTCACGTTCAAGAGATGATTGAAAAAATGGAGCTATTTCCCAAATACAGTTGAGCCCGATTTTCTTTATCTTCTCAGTGTTAGACCCACCCAAATGCAATGCCTTTCTAGGATATATGTACTAATATACTAACTTCGTGGTGTGCTCATCCAAATACACGAGATACTCTGAACCATAGGCATTCATCATCCACCCATCTAGTTTTTGTCCCATGGAACGAGAGGCCAGATTCTTTTGAGTGGTTTTGAGTAGCTTGCTGAGAAGGCTGTGCCTTACTATCAGAGGTGATGAAAATCAACATGATGTCATCTCAAACATGGGCATTTAGGAGGATCCCACAACATAGAAAGAATCACTCTTCCCTTTGTACCCTGGGGAGGTCATCCTCCATGACAACAGCAAACACCTCTGGCAGGCATATTTTCCCATTTTGTGTCATGCTTGATATTGATCATCAGAGGAGCATTAACAAAAGTCATCTCTGTAGTTATGCACCTCTAGGAAATATGTGTGATCACAAAGTCAAGGAATTTGGATTGAATGGGACCTCAGTGAACATCCAGTCCAACTAACCGATACACAGATTGGGATCCCCAGTATAACACACGGGACAAGTGGTCATCCAGCCTCTGCTAGAAGATTTCCGAGGATGGGAAACCCACACTTTAGGAAAGCCTTAATTAATAGGAAGCTCTTCCTGCAGCTTCCCCTCCCAGGAGCAAGCAGAACAAACTCAGTCCCTTTTGCATGATTGCCTCTCAAGGACTGAAGACAGCCAGCATGTGTCCAAGCTAAATACTCCCAGTTCCCTCAGTTTACCTTTATGTGACATGAGTCAGAGTTCTTCACCATCCTGGTTGTCCTTCCCTGTACGCTCCATAGCTTATCAATGTCTTTCAGCTTCAGGGCCCAGAATGAAACCCTGTTAACAGTCTAGATGAAGTCTGGTGAGGGCAGAGTACAGTGGGATTATTATCTCCTCCTTCTTGGAAGTTAGGCCTTTTCTGTCGTAGCCCACGACTACCTTAATATTTTGGCAGCTACATCACCATATTGAGTTTGTAGTCCACAGTATCGCTTAGATCTTTTTCGGAAAGACTTTACATTTATCCCTGTTGAATTTCATCTTATTATCAATGTCAAGAACACTTTAGATCCTGATTCTTTCATCTTATGTGTTAAATATCCCTCCCAGCTTGGTATCATTTTCAAGTTTGATGAACATACCTTCTCTGCCCTTATCCAAGACATTGATAAAAAATGCTAAGCAGCACAGGGGCAAGCATAGATCCCTAGGGCCCTCCTGGAGACCCTCCGCTAGGGTAACATTGAACTCTTGTCTGAGGCCAGCCATCCAGCTGGTTTTGAATCCATCTGATTGCATTGTGATTGAATCCATTTGTCTCCATCTTCTCCACAATAGTATGAGATACTTTAATCAGAGGCTTTGCTAAAGTCTATCAGGGTGGGGAACCTGCAGCCTCAAGGCCACATGTGGCCTTCTAGGTCTTTGGGTGTGGCCTTGTGGCTGAGTCCAAGTTTTACAGAACAAATCCTTTTATTAGGGGGATTTGTTCTGTGAAGTTTGGATTCATTCAAAGGGCTGTACTTGAGGACCTAGAGGGCCGCATGTGGCCTCGAGGCTGCAGGTTCCCCATCCCTGGTTAAGTCCAATGCATTCTCCTCATTCAGTAGGTTAGTAATCCTGGCAAAAAGGGAAATGAGGTTAGTCTGACATCTCTGCTCTTGTTCCAGCCACGTTGGCCCTATCTAGATGTTTGCCAGCCAAGTGTTTAATGATCTGTTTGGTAATTCCTCAAGAGTCCAAGTCATATTCACTGGCCTATAGTTTACAAACTGTCTTCTTCTCTTAAAAAAAAAAATCAGAACATTTGCTCTTCTCCCATCTTGTATTCTCTTTCTTCTATTTTCTGTGGTCTTTCAGATATCACTGAGTGGCTCAGCCATGTATCTCGGAGGCACCATTTTGGAGGAAAGCCTTCTCAAACATCCTGTGTACATGGTGATATATTTTAAGAAGAATAGAATATTGGCTAGTTAGGGAAAAAGAAAACAACATATACCTGTTTTTTTTTTTTTTTAGCGTACCATAGCTAAATGTCCAATAGCCCAGGTCTCCATAATTATGAGAGTATCAAGGTAAATGTAGCTTTGGTTTTAATGCTTTCTTAAAAATAGCTTGAAAATGTTATTAGAAAGCATAACCAAAAACCTCACTGAATCCTTGATTCCTGGGGGAGTCTGGATATATTAAATACTTTTTTTTACTGACGTTGTGAAACTTAGTATTTCCCTAAATAGCAGCTTCCTACATGTTGAGCTTGCTAGTGACTTTATCAATCATTAGTGCTTCTTAATAGTAGCTGACACATGGCGCTTTCAAGTTTGCACAGTGCTTTACACACATCTCCTGATTTGAACCTCACAGCAAATCTGTGAGGTCTTTTCATTCCCATTTTGCAGATGAGGAAATTGAGAGAGGTTAAGAGAAGTGAGTAGCTCAAGATCACCCAGTAAGTGTTGGAGGCAAAATGTAAAGCCCTGTCTTCCTAATTCTAAGCCTGATAGTCTGTTTCTTTGCACTATTTTGCTACTCATTCTCATTTCTTCCACAAGTCCTTATGATTTGCAAGTCTCTCTCTAGCTTTCTTTTTCTCTAAAATACGTATCTTATATTTTAACCTATATTATATATGGCTTATGTATAAAATGTATACCTTATATTTATAAACAAAATATGTCATATAATAATATATGTTTGGAATACATTCCTAATCAAATAGCATTTTTGGAAAAATGTACATAGTGACCAGCATTAAGAGGCAACGAACTCTGATCAAATCTAACATTCAGGGTTATTACCACAGTATCGAGACTAATGGACCCATGCCTTCTTCCTGCTAACAGTCAGTAAGCTAACTCTTCAAGGATTGCTATATAGTATGTAGTATGTGGTTGAGCATTTGCTGAGAAATATCTGTTGGGTCAGGATAAAATATATCAATAAGTTTTTAAAAGACAAGATTAAAGGTAGTAGTTGGGGGCTAATCTTAGAGGTAGAAGGAATGTAAAAGACCATTTAGTGCATTTTAACCTTTTTATTTGACTTTTGGTGAAACTGAGTCCCAGCAGCATCAGCCACAGTCACCACCAGAACTACATCCCATTTGATTCTAACTTTTATGTATTCCCATAAAATCAGGACAACTTTGCATGGGCATCTGCAGTGATCGACATTTTACTGAAACCTTTCTGTCATTTAATATTATAAACTAGAAATGAGAATTTGGGGTGGGGGGTGGCGGGGTGTTGGGGAGTTTGAATATGAAAACATTTAATTAAATAAGTTATGACATCATCTAAATTCCTACTATTGAACATAATTTGTTTATTTAAACTTGCTATCTGTCTGGTGGCTGGAGAAAGTCATCATTTAATGAAAAAAACCAAGCCCCTTAGGAAATAGATATGATATTGAAGAGAAAGCTACAAAGCAAGTTTTTGTAAATCAAAGCATATGGAATCCCTGGCTGAAAATTTATTTGCATAAGGCTGCTTTTATTGGTGGAAACTGATGACTCAATGCACCATGCCAGTGGGAGGGGTGGAGTTGGTGAAAGTTTGAGGGAAGCTAGATCCTTGTTTTCTGACTTTTGGCTTTTAACCCAGGATTACATATAATTAGCTTTCTTTTGTATTAAATACAATACTTAGTACAGTGTTATGCACATAGAAGGTAAGCAAATGTTTATGAATTTAATTAATTTTCCTATTAATTACCATAGAATTTTAGGTGCATTACTCCACCCCCAAGAATGGTTGGTCATTCCAATAGAATATTCACTATAACTGTATCTGACTTAGTTAGACTTCAGTCTTCCTCATCCTCTCCAGCTGCTAAGTGGCCCAACCTGGTTCATCTCCAAGAAGTTCCCTCTGGTTTGTGATGGAAAAAAGACCAGAGGATTTCCTTTTAAGGACAAGGGTAGAGCAACGCTGCCTACTCTCACCATTACAGTTTTACTTTGTTTTAGAAATGCTAGCCAAAGCAGCAAGGCAAGAAAAACAAATTAAGGGGACAAGCACAGGTAAAGAATATGTTAAATATCTATTTGTAGGTCATAGTTATGTAGTTATGTAAAAAGCCATATCCAACACAGCAAAGAAATTGGTCAAAGTAATAAATGGCTTTAGCAAATTTACTAAATGAATTTAACATAATTATTGAGAATTCCTCCAAGTCATCAGTAGTTCCATGTTTCTCACAAAATCAGAAGAAATTGGTAGAAAGGGAAATAGCATTTATAAAAACAACAAAATAGATAAAATATTTGGTCGGAAACTTATCAAGACACATAAAACCTTTATAAATATAATTATAAAAGTTTTTACAGAAATAAAGGAAGAACTCAATAATTGGAAAGATTCGATGCACATGGCTAGGTTGAATCAATATACTTAAGATGGCAACTAACATCCCTTTTAGCACTAGAGCTAAAATCTTAAACACCTCAACTAAGCTATAGATATAATTCAGTGCCAATAAGTATACTTCACAGAACTACATTTTAAAAATTACAAAATTATAAGAACAAATTGACAAAAATTTCCAGGGCAATAGAACTTGTACTGATTGATCTCAAATTACACGATGAAGTAATTACTATTCAACTGATCTGGACAGACTAGAAAACTGAGAACTAGAATCAAGTGCATACAGTAGACCAAAGTTTGATAAAGCCAAGATCACAAACTACTAGGAAAAGAATTCATTATTCAATAAAGCTGTCAGAAGAAAATAGCAGCATGCTAAATAAGGAGATTAACTCTAAATCTTACACCAAATACTGTAATAAATTCCAAATGGATCAATTCTAAATATTTTTTAAAATTTTAAACTGTAATGTAATGAAATATATCTGTCATGATTGTGAAAGAAGTAGAACATTTTTAGCTATTCAACACATAAAGAAATGTGATTACTTTCATTATATAAGAATAAAGTGCTTTTTCACAATAAAAAGGCAGTGCATCCAGAGTAAGACATTAAAAAAAAATCAAAACAGATTGGTAAAGAAAACTTTTGCCATAAACATTTCTTTTTTTTTTAAATTGTTAAATTGTTGCCATTTGTTTACATACAACAGTTATTTCCACTTACCACCTCTGAACCCCAATTGAACCCTCCCTCGTGACAAAGAAAAGTATTCAGGCAAAATTTAGTGACTACACTTGGCAGCACGAACTACATTCCACACCCCTGATCTGGTGCCTCTCTCCTAAGAGGGAGATGTGTTTTACTGTCAGGACTGAGATCGTTCATTTCAATTGAACACAGAGCTCAATGGCCTTTTGAGGTTGTCATTTTCATGGATGCAGTCATGCAATGACTGCTACTAGGCAGCTAGGTGGCCCAGTGGATAGAGTGCCGAGTCTGGAGTTGGGAAGACCTGAGTTCAAATCCAGCTTCAGGTTCTATCTGACTCCTAGCAAGTCACTGAATTTCCCCATCTGTAAAACAGGGATAATAACAGCACCAGGGCTGTTGTGAGGATCAAACGACACAATTCCTGTACAGCAGTTAGCACAGTACCTAGCGCAAAGTGAGCTCCGTGTAAATGTTAGCGACTGTTATCATGCAGTTTTTTTGGGATGCCTTTTGTTTTTATGGAACAGCCTTTGCAAAGATCCCGCCAGGCTTATTTTTTCCCAGTCGTGGAAGAGAGGAAGCTAATGCAAAATGAGGCTTTACTTCTCTCAGTCCGTCACATTCATTTCCAAAGACACCAATACCCAGCAACCCTTCCCTCCTAACAAAGGTTACAAGATAAATTCATCAAAACCAACTCAGAAATCAATTGTGTGACAACATGGGCAGCATTTGACGGCTCCAGTCCCCCAAGTATCCCACCCTTTTCTGGGCTGGGTGAGTCACTTCTCACTGTCAGAGGCGACTCTCTAAGGCACCTAAGTCAACCATTCAGTCAATCAGTTAACATTTATCAAGCACCCACTATGTGCCAGGCACTGCGCTAATTGATAAATTTCAGAGAAGTTCTCATGTACATTGTAGAAGTTTTTCAATAGGAACTTCCCGCACTAATTAAATCACATCTGGCTGAAAAAGGAAATAAAATAATATTAATAACAATAATAATAACAACAAAGTTTAGAAATATAACCAAAGAGTTCAAAAAGGAATGCAGAAACAGACAGGTATGTTTTAAATCAATCTAAACAACTTAAATTTTACACCTTAATGTGTGGTTTTAAACGAGGTAATATAAGCTTATGGTTCCACACACGATGTTTTTAGAAAATTCCTCTTTGTACATTTGGATATTGGTGTTTGTTCACGGTTTTTAAGTTGATAATTCAGAGTAAATGTTCCCTTCTCCTATCCTAATGCCCCTACAAAATACCCATAGAAACACCTAGGTAACCATTTCAGGTACATTAAGGGGAGCTCTTAGACAGTGGGACAAGTAGGAAATTCCGTGTGAATTTCTCCAGTTTGGTAGATGATAGATTTTCAGGTAAGAGGGAAGTTAGAACCCATCTGGTCCAACCAGATAAGGAAACTAAGGCACATGTAGTTTGAATGGCTCCTACTGACACAGACTAGAGGAAAGGGTGCTCACACTGGAGGCAGGAGAGCCTTGCCTCTGACACCACCTGGTCATCTCACCAGGAGCAAATCCTTTGACCTCCCTGGAGTCTCTCTTATCTGTGAAATCAGAATAGTCATAGAACTTCCCTCACAAGATTGTTGCAAAGATCGACTGAGATAACGCCTGTTAAGCACGCTGCAAACCTCGAAGCGATATATGAATGTCAGTGATTATTTTTTATTGTTGCAATTGCTGTTGTCCTCATTTGGTTCTGACCCTGGCCTTGACCCTCTACAGGAAAGAAATGTGGACACAAAATTAAAATCGTATTATGCCTTCTGAACGAAATCTTTGGAGGAAATGCGATAAATCTCTAATGATACAGCAATGCAGAAAATAAGTTACAAAAATTCAGATACCAAAGGAAACATGAAATATCTTAGCGGAAACCAAATATTCTTGGATCTAGACCCAAGCCACATAGTAAAGGTACTTTCCGGGCATAGGTCAGCTTGTCTTTCTGTACCAAGTGGTATCAAGTTGCAGTAAAAGAATAGTTTGTGCAATACATTCTTCCTGCAGATTATGTTTCCTTTGATTCAAATCATCAATATAAAATTAGCAGTGAATAATATAAGAGCATAGAACTCCCAAACTTTAAGAGGATTTAGATATATATTTATGTGTCTATATCTTCTTATATATTTTTTGTTGTACTTCTGTACTGTCCCTCAGATAATCCTAAATTAGTAGTCTTTTTGAAAAGAAAAGAAAAATTCCATGGGGCAGCTAGTTGGTACAGTGGATAAAGGGCCAAATTCAAATCTGGGTCTTACATTCCTAGCTGGGTGACTGCACCAGTCACAAAACCCTGCTTGCCTCAGTTTCCTCATCTGTACAGTGAGCTGCAGAAGGAAATGGCAAACCACTCCAATATATTTGCCAAGAAAACCCCAAATAGGGGGCAATTAGGTGGTACAGTGGATAGCACACCGGCCCTGGAGTCAGCAGGATCTGAGTTCAAATCTAGATTCAGACACTTGACACTTACTAGCTATGTGACTCTGGGCAAGTCACATAACCCCAGTTGCCAAAAAAAGAAAAAAAAAGACAACTCAAATGGGGTCATGAAGAATCAGACATGACTGACTGACATGACTGAACAACAACAAAGAAAAAAAATTCACTGACTTTGGACACATGATGTCGGTAGTCCCTTCCAGTCACAAAATTGGGTGATTTTATGAATCACAGCATCTGTGAAGCATTTTCCTGTCAAATTGAACTGCCAAAAAGTTAAGATAAAGCTCTGGGGAGCCACTGACAGTTTATCTGAGTAAAGCGTGACCTGATCATGGCAATGCATTTAGGGAAATAACAAAGAATTAAGTCAGAATTTGCTCAAACTATTGCTTTATTTCTTGGAACTGAAAGAGAAGATCTACTCCAAAGAGAGGCACAGAATCTTAGTGCCTTAGTGGGTTAGAGCTAAGCTGGAATATTTTTATGATATAGAAGATACGAAATTAATTAGAGGTGATGTCAAGTGAGAAGATTGATGGGGGTGTTCAAATTTGGGAGATTTATGAAGGTATATATAGACAATGAAGACAGTGTAAAGTTTGGGTCAGCTGCCAAACGGGTGGGGTGGGGTGGAGTATTCTGAGAAGGTAAAATATTGACTGATAATTGATTATGGCAGGTGAAGCAGACATTCCCATTGTTCTGCTGAAGCTTTCCCACAGAAAGGAAAAAGCACTTCCCCATCGTGCCCTGAGGTAGCAATATCTGGGCTACCCAGAGACCTTTGCCATAAAGCCAAGCTTAACCTCTGCTGCACAATAGCGGGCCTAGAATCTGGATTCCCCAGATCTGCCGTGGCGCAGATAATAGATTGGAAAGGGGGAAAACAGGAGGCGGGAGGACTGGTTCAGAGTACCTCAGAAGTGAAAGTGAGTGGCTCTGGACACTACTTCATGTTAGTATTAATAATAATGACTGTCATTGTTATTATGGCAGACATTTATATAGTACATTACAGTTTACACGTGTTTTATATGAGTTATTTCATGGAGTTATCAAAACAAGTCTATAAGGTAGGTCATTCGGTTATCATCCCATTTTACAGATTAAGAAACTGAGGCATAGGCTGGTAAGATAACTTGCTCCAGGTCACATAGCTGGGATTTGAAACCAGGTCCCAGTACAGTGTTCTTCCCATGATAAAACAGCCATTGGTAAGAAAAATGGCCAAAACATTATTGGTATTATCACCCCATCCCCACCCCCAACCCCCAGGGTCATTGAGGATGAAGGAGGAGAGAGGAGACACCTCCTTCTTCCCCTCAGCATGAGATGCTAGACTGAAAGGGGTGGAGCAGAAGCAACTCAGGTGGGTACTGGGCTGGATAACTCCACCTCTAGAGCTACGAAGCTGTGTTTATAGGTAGCGAAGAGAACAAATTAAAATCTTGGTCTGGCTGCATAAAAAATAATATTAACCACGGGAATTTAAGAGGATCGTTTATGATTTATGGTTGGTTACTATTTGTAGAATAACAGTTCCTCCACGAAGATCCTGCTGGCTTGCCTCATCATTGAATGGAGGCAGGAGTGTGCTATTAAATGTTTAACAAGCAGCTGGGGGGTGGGGTATTTGTAGGATACACTTTTAAATTAATCTGAATTATTAACATTTTTTCCATCACTTTCTTAAGTCTAAATGATCCACAAAACAATGAAATCAAGCCCCGATTTATTGCATTGACTGATTTCCGGGGTGCAAATGCTCACTGAAAACTTAATAGTCCACTTACTCAATCTGGTCAAAGCTGATTCCAGCATAGAGATAGCCCAGCATAGAGGGTGCTCAGTCAGTCAACAAGCATTAATTAAGAACCTACTATGTGCCAGGCACGTTGCTTAAGCATGAGAATGAATACAAAGAAGGTCAAAAGACAGTCTTTGCTCAGAGGGTGCTCCCAGTCTCATGGAGGCAATGTGCAAACAAGCCAGACAGACCAGAGGAAGAGATAATGAACAGAGGGAGGGCATGAGCATTGGGGAGTACTTGGCCAGACTTCTCAAAGGGCTAGACCAGTGGAGGAGGGCAAGTCCCTGCAGGCTCTAAGAAGCTCCAGAGGCTTCGGGTTTGGGCTCAGAGATCATCTGTCTTTTAAGGATTTACTTAGCAGAGTTTGGAAAGACTCAGATCCAGAGGGTTGGCTACTGAGCCATGAGCAGTGAACTCCCCAAAGCCATCTGCTAAGGTCTGCCTGGCTCTGATCTGCTTTAGTGTGGGAGAATTCCTTCTCACCAAATCACAGATTCTGAATATTTAAATGCAAACCTCTCTCCCCCTACATATCACTAATATGTCTCAGACTAACCTTGGGAGTTTTATTTGATTAAGGCACTAAGCTATTTATATATGATCATATAATGTGTTCATCTAGGGAAAGGAATAAGCATTAAGTGCCTACTGGGTGTCAGGCATGTGTGGTACGGATTTACGAATCCAAGAATTAAAAACAGAGGCATCTCAAGGTGAAATAGAAAGGAAAATTTATTATGATCCCGCAGGAAAGGGCAACTCCAGGCACCTCTCAGTGTCAGAGCGCACTGGACGCAGAAAATTGGGGTGTTTATATGGGCCCCTAACCACAATTCCCCCTCCCAACCCCCTTCCTCTTGGCTTGAAGACGTAAGCTTTGATGGTACAATCTGGACACGATAAATCGACCCAGTGACAATGGCAAAGAACAAATAGTATGGTTATTTTTGACAAGCAGGTGACGGACATAACCTTCCCACCATTCTTATCCCATTCTCCAATCAATCTGAAGTGATAAATCTATCTTTATGACAATGACAATGAACAATGGTTTGGTTATCTGTGACAGGCAGAAGCCAGTTGTTGGTTACCTCATCTTCACATCTGTGGCAGACTAGCCTTTCCCATCACCCTTACATCTGTGACGGATATCCCCAGCACCCTTACATTTTGTCTCCCATCATTCATACCTAACTGGTCTTGCATGTCTACATTGCACCTGGCTTTCCGGCTTTTCATCCATTCTTCTCCCAGGCCGGGGAGGGGTGGCGTCCCTTACCCTGGAGTCAGTACACAGGGGGTGAGCATCCTCCTGTGTCCTATTCTTATCCTCAGGGGCCTTACGGTCACTAGCTTAGCTTATAGAAGGGAAAATATCTAAGTAGAGAAATGGAACTTATTTCTATTTATCTAATTTGTTCCCTTTTATGAGAGGTCTTCACTCGTTCCACTCAGGCACTTTGCTAAATGCTTTACAGATCTCTCACATTTGATCCTCACAGCATCCCTACTAAGTAGATGCTATTATCTCTATTTTACAGATGAAGAAACTGAGGCAGAGGATAAGTGACTTTTCCAGGGTCACACAGCTAGGAAGTATCTGAGGCTGATTTCAAATTCAGGTCTTCCTGACTCCAGGTCTGGCACTCTGTGCCCTATGGTGCCACCTAACAGGGAAAAGTTTCGACTGGGAGGGAGCCTTTGCTCTTGTGGGAGAGAGATGATTTTCCCTAGCTCTCAGCACTACCGAGCTGCTCAGCGATAGCTGGCCTCTGTCACCCGGGCAACGGAGTGAAGGGCGAAGATGACTTCCACTTCCGTAACCTAGCACCAAGCCCAGAGAAGCATCCCAGAGCTGGTGCCTTACCTGAATTAGGAGCGAGGTGGCAGCCGCTGGTCTTTATATGTAAAGGGTAGCACCTAACGATCATGCCTGTTGTTTGAATTACAGTTCAAATCGCCTTAATATTTGGTTCCAAAATCCTGCAGTATGTCATCAATCTATGTAAAGGGAAATATGATTTCCTTGAGCGGCTCTCTGACCCTCTGCTCCTGCGGATCATTTCTTACCTGGATCTTGAAGACATTGCCAGGCTCTCTCAAACATCTCACAGATTTCAAAAGGTAATAATAATAATAATAATACCTTATTTTGCAACTATTTGGAATCCTCTATGTTAAAGGTGATGTGAAGACAGCACTCACATGAAAAACTTGTTGGTGGCTTTGTAGGTGGGGGTTCTCTGAGGTGAAGATCAGCCCATTTGGACAAAGAGACTTTTATGAAAAGTTTTCTTTAGGGATCTAGGATTTAGACTTTGATCAACAGTGTGTGTTTGTTTTAATCTGCGATGTAAGACCAAGACTATTGCCAGATCTCCACTTACTTATGGTCAGGGTATCCCTAAGTCTTCACCCTATGAAAAAACCAAATAAACATCACGTCCTTCTCACAAAATACTTAGTGTTAGAGTTGGGTATTATAAGTCCGTGATGCTTCTGCAAACAAACAACCTTATCACTGATTGACCCTGATTCTCTAGGGTCCAAAGGCTGGTATTCATTATTCATCTCTACATGCAGGGAAGCTACTTCCGTTCCTTCATATTTAGGCAAAATGATACTAATTAACTCATGTTTTTCCAAGGCCATCTGCCATCAGGTGTTATTCAGTCGTTTTCCATCATATCCAACTCTCTGTGACTCCATTTAGGGTTTTCTTGGCAAAGATACTGGAGTAGTTTGCCATTTTTTTCTCCAGAGGAGGAAACTGAGCCAAACAGGGTTAAGTGACTTGCCCACGGTCACACAGCTAGTGAGGCTGGATTTAAACTCAGGTCTTCCTGCTTCCAAACCCATCACTCTATTCACTGCACCACCTAGCTGACAACTCTTCTGTCTTCAGCCCCGTCAGAACTGTTCCATGCCCCCAGTTTGAGGAATACTTCACCATTTTTCTTCCAGAATGAAAGCATAGTGCTAAGACTGCTTAGACACGTGCTTTCTTGTAGTCAAAGTAGAGATCACCATGTATCATGTGCAGAAAGAATGAAGTCCTTTCTTTGTCCAAGTGACATTGAACTGGGGCCCTTTTGAGCTGAAAGCTGGCGTGTGTCTATTTAAATAAAGTGCCCTCTTGATTTTTGTTGTTTTAACATTTTATGAGTTCAATCCATTTATTATTTTTCATGTATCTTTTTAAATTACTACTTTGCCTTAAAATGAGGATACCCTAAGAAAAGTAGGAAGCTAGCATGAGAGCCTCAGGTCACCTTTGATGGGTCCGAGTCATTGGCCTTCATTCCAGGCCACCCAAGGAATAAAAGAATAAAACTAGCAACTCCACCGTCAGTGCTATCTGAAGGGTCATGCAGACCAGGAGAAGGGCTGCAAGGGCACAGTTTGTTATGATTTTTTTTTTTCTTTAAGGAAAGGAACTTGTAAACTATACACCAACAAACTTGCCTTCAGCTCTTGGCAAAGTCTTAGAACATATCATTAAAGTGATGACTGGTGAGCCACAGAGAGCCAGGATGGTTTCATCAGTCATGGAGCTTACCAGACTAAGCCTATTTCCCTTTTTGACAGGGTTACTAGACTGGTAGATCAGGGGACTATAGTAGATGTAAGTTACCTGGATTTTAGCAGAATCCTGTTATGCCAGCTTTGTGGTCAGATGGAGAGAAGGGTTGAGCTAGGTTCTAGGACATCTCACAGATTTCAGAAGCTTTATATCTCTAGAGAATCTCTGTTTTATATCTCTGTATCAATAGCTATATTATATCCTGCTTTATTTTGTATCTATATAGAATCCCAGGAGGCCTCAGGACCCATTGAATGGCCAGATATAAAGATTAATAAACCATTATTGATTTGATGTCAGCACGGAAGGGAGTCTGTCTACAGTGAAGGGCCCCACAGATTCTCTGGCCTTGTGCTGCTGCTTAACATTTTTATCAGTGACTTAGATAAAGGCATAGCAAAAAAAAGAAATACTTATAAAATTTGCAGATGACAAAATGTTGGGAGGAATAGTCAGCGGTTGCGGGGCAGAAGCCAAAAGAAGATCTCAGCTTCTTGGGCCAAATCTAATAAGATGAAATTTTGTGAGGATAAGTGTAAAGTTTTACATTTGGGGTAGAAAACTAACTTTACAAGTACAAGAGGCAGCTAGCTGGGTGGTACAATGGATAGAGCATTAGGCCTGGAATCAGGAAAACCTAAGTTCAAATGCAGTCTCAGACACTTACTAGCTGTGTGATCCTGGGCAAGCCACTTAATCTTTGTCTGTCTCAGGTTCCTCAATGATAAAATGAGGATAAATTCTAGAACTTACCTTGGGAGAATCAAATGGGATAATATTTATAAATCGCTTAGCACAGAGCTTGGTATATAGTAGGTGCTTAATAAATGCTTGTTCCCTTCCCCTTTATATTAAGCTTGCAGTCCACTGACACCCTCAGATCTTTTTAGCTGTGCATTCCCCCATCCTGTAGTTGGAGAGTTAAATTTTTTATTCCTTTTAACCTCCATTGTCCTGGCTTGAGTCTGCTGTGGTAGCCCAGTGACATCTTTGGAGCCTGATTCTGCCATCTGATGCATTAGCCATCCCTTCCAGCTTTGGGTCACCAGCCTATTTGGTGATCTTGTCCTCTGTACCTTTTAGACAAGTTACTGATAAAAACATTCAAGCTTAGAGACGCAGCCACCAATTCCCGGAATCACGTGGAGAAGAGAATGGGACGTTATGTCAAATCTGTAACTATATGTACCAATTTCTTTCTAAAAATGAAAAGTGCCGTAACACAGAATTATTATCCTTATTATTATCAGAGCTGTGCCATTATCACAGTGTGCATAGGGACAAAGTCCATTGAAAAATATCAAGCTCAGAAAGAACTTCATGTGCTCTTTTTAAGGGCAGCATAGTAACTATTCTTTTATTCTTCAGGGAAAGAATGTAGATGTCCATTTCTAGGTACAAATATATGAAACAGAAAGTTGGCATCCCCCAAATCAGGGATTCTCTGAAATAAAGCACTAAGTCTTCTGATTCCTACCCTTGAGCTTAGCTTTCTTAAAAAATAATCAAAATTTTGGTTCCATATTGCTTGGAATTCTTACTTGTTTAGATAAATGTTTAACTTGTATTTTTCCCCCCTAAAAGAATATTTGCTAGGAGAGAAAAAAAAGCATTTGGTACTTGCGTTTTATTTGGTGTCACTATCTATAATGCACTAGGGCCCAGATTTTAGTGGGACTGAGACAAAGCTAGACCAGAAAAATAAACAAGTCCTCACCACGAAAGCTTTAGATGGGGGGAAAGATCCTTCAAGTTTAGTCATTTGTTTGTGTTTCTGGTAAATAGCAATTGTTTCTGTTCTGGCTGGAAGCCATGAGGTTAATCCCCTCCCAGACTGATTTTTTTTTTTCTGAGTAGGCAAAGGAGGCCATCTTTTGCCTCATTTCTTTCCTACCCTTAAATCACTGAATCACTGAATGGGTGTAGCCTCAGACATACTGAGACCTGGGAAAGACCTTCGCTTAAAAAGGCCAAGGTCTCCCCACTGCATTTGGAGCCATCTCCAGTTGTCCTGACCTGTGCCTTGCCACTGGACTCAGAGGACTGGAGGAGAGAGTGGGGCTGATGACTTTACACAGCCCTGCCTCACTTAAATCCAATTCATTTGCAAGTCAGGATATCACCCTCCTGATGTCCTTGGTCCTCTTCAAGAATGAAGGATGAACAACAACAAACAAATATGCAACTGTTATATAACTTCTAGTCTTACTTGGGGCAGTAAAAGGTTAAGTGAGCTGCCCAGGGGCCGCAGCCACAGGCTCACAGAATCTCAGAGTTGGAAGGGATCTCAATGGCCATCTCATCGCACCACACATAAAAGCAATCTCAACTATTGGGCCAAATCTAACAAAATGAAATTTTATGAGGATAAGTGTAAAGTTTTACATTTGGGTTAGAAAACCAACTTTATAAATACAACTGTGACATGCCTGATAAATGGGCATCTAGCCACACAAGGAAGGGGTACCCACTGCTTCCACTTGGGGATGGCTCTCCTGGTTAGTGTGACCTCTAAGTGTCCCTGTGGAGCACATAGTCAACTGCCTGGAACTCTCCTTGTACTCTCACCCTTTCTTTCTGGAAAAAGGGGAACCCTCCTAGGCCATGCCTGCCTTCTCTGATGGGCTGCTTCAAGGGTGGGACTTCTGCTGCCCTTCTGGTACCTTGGAGCGTGGAGGTACAGTTCATACCTGAGGGGCTTTGTTACAGTGGGTAGGCTTATTATTCTCATGACAAAAATCTCAAATTCAGTTTAAAGTTAGGCTTATTTGGAGGTTTAGCCAGATATGGAAGTTACTAGTAAAAACCATAATAACAATTTGTCATGCCCCAAGACAGCCTCCAGCTCCCAAGCTACAGAGGCAGCTAGTGGTACATACGGTGGATAGAATGCTGGGGCCTGGAGTTGGGAAAACCTGAGTTCAAATCCTGTCACAGACACTTACTAGCTGTGTGACTCTGAGCAAGTCATTTAACTTCTGCTTGCCTCAGTTTCCTCATCAATAAAATGGAGGTGATAATAGCACCAATACTGTAGGGCTGTTGTGAAGATGATGTGAGTAATATTTGTAAAGAGTGCAGTGTCCAATGTGAGAGTAGTCACTATATAAAGACTTATTCCCTTTCTATACCAAACTAAAAAGGAAACTTCACAGCCAGTTAAATTCTGTGTAGTCAATTAACCAAAGGTTTCACAGTTTATACTCTAGGGATGAGACCAAAGTACATGACATTTCATGGTTACTTATATATTTATGTGGATAAAAAGCAAAGTCAGTATAAAGGAATGATCTAAACATAGTGAAGAGACAGTTCAGAAGCAAGTTCCAGGTGGTACCCAATTATGAAGAAAAGGGGAAGTGGGGGAGAGAAAAAAAAAAACTTTAACAGCTTTCTACAATTCTTAAAAAGAGTGGCCACTATGACAAATGTTGGAGGAGGGGCTGTGAGAAAATAGGGACATCGGTGCACTGTTGGTGGAGTTGTGAGCTAATCCAGCCATTCTGGAGAGCAGTTTGGAACTATGTCCAAAAAAACAAAACAAAACAAAAAAACCCAAACAAACCCATGCATACCGTTTGACCTAGCAATACCACCATAAGGTCTGTATGTCAGAGAAATAAAAGGAAAAGGACCTATATTCGCTACAATATTTAGAGCAGCTCTTTTTATGGTGCCAAAAAATTTAAAACTAAGGGGATGCCCATCAATTGGGGAATGACTAAACGAGTTTTGGTATATAATTGTGATGGAGTACTGTTGTGCTGTAAGAAATGATGAAGGAGGTGGTTTCAGAAAAACCTGGGAAGACTTATATGAACTGGTGCTAAGTGATGTGAGCAGAACCAGGAGGATGTAATACACATTAATAGCAATATTGTAAATGATTGACTGGGAAAAAATTAGCTACTCTGACCAAGACAACGATCCACAACAATTTCAAAGGACCCATGGTGAAAAGTGCTGTCTACCTTCAGAGAACTGATGGACTCTGAGTGCAGATTGAAGTCTATTTCTCTTTTTTTCTTCCATTTTTTTGAGGTGGGGGTGGGGAACATTGCTAATGCAGATATTTGTTTTGCATGGTTTCATATAGCTTTTGTATTTCTTGCCTTCTCAATGGAAGGAGAGAATTTGGAATTTAAAAATTGAATTAAAAAAAAATCGGCCACTTGCCAGGGATTCAGTCTGATTTCTTTGATCCACAGAGCATCGATTGCCTTGCTCAGTTCTTCAGTTCCAGAATGCACACTGCCAAAGTCCCTCAGGGTCCCCAGTTGTAGTAACTCAGCTCCACAACAACCCAGATCCCTCTCTTTCTATCTCCCCTCTAGCATGAGCCCATATAGGTTGGTCTACCAAGCCAGGGAACTTTTCATCTCTATCAGGGCTAAGAAAAGGAAAGAATAATATAAGCCCCACCCAGGGGGGCTCAGCAAGGGTCCAAAATGCTCCCAGCAGGTGGTTTTTTGACACTTTCCCTGTTTGTGGAAGGGTCTAAGGTGGCACAGTGAATAGAATGCTAGGCCTGGAGTCAGGAAGACTTGTCTTTCTGAGTTCAAATCTGGCTTTAGAGACTTAGTAGCTGTGTGACCCTGGGCAAGTCACTTAACTGTTTACCTCAGTTTCCTCATCTCTAAAATGAGCTGGAGAAGGAAATGGCAAACCTCTCCAGTATCTTTGCTAAGAAAATTCCAAATGGGTTAACAAAGAGTTGGGCCTGCCTGAAAATTACTGAACAACAAAATCCTTACCTAATAGGTATTTAGAGTTTGAAAGGATCTTAGACATCATCCAGACCACTTGAGTTATTCTAAAGATGAGGAAACTGAGTCCCAGAGAAGTGATGTGACTCACCCACAGTCACAAGGGTAGAATAAGAAGCCCAGCTTGGATCTGAACTCCAAAGTCAGAGCTCTCTTTCCATTACGACAAGCAGTTTGTCTTGAATCTTGAAAAAAAAAAATTTTTTTAAACTTTGAAATTTCTTACTCTAGAAGGAAAAGTAATAGGATTGGTTTTATTTATGTCCCTAGAAAATAAAAAAATTCTTTTAAACCACATTTTAATAGCCAGAATTTTTTATTTTTTATTTTTATCGATATTTTTGGTTTTGGATGTTTGTTTTCAGAGACTTTTGGCAGGTCAGCTCCAAAAGGAACCTTGGAGATCTCCTGGTGTCATGCCCCTTTTTTCAGATGGGTAACTTGAGTCTCCCAGACCAGTTAAAAGGTTCATCTAAGGTCCTGCGGCTAGTTAGGAGCAAAGCCAGGATAAGAAAATTTGATTTTCTTTTGGATTCACCCTTTTGGCTCAAGATGACACAGAGGGGCTCACTCTGGGGCCTTTAAATGAGGCAGCTTTTCCTTTACCATTCTTTTAGAGAGAGTGAAACTAATTCTCCCATCCCTGCTCATCAACAATCAATCAGCATTTATTAAGCACCTACAGTAAGGCTGTGTTAAGTGTGAAGGGAGACAGGATAGTTCAGTTAAGAGCTTTTTAATATGGGCAGAGGCGCCAAGGCAACTAGTTATTATGCTCCATGATAAGGGAAAGAGAATAAGCATTTATTAAATGCCTACATCATTCCCAGGACTGTGCTGAGAACTTTACAGATAGATCTCATTCGATCTTGAGAACAACCCTGGGAGGTAGATGCTATTGTTCTCACTTTAATAATTAAGGTAACTGAAGCAGCCAGAGGTTAATCAACCTGTCCACCTGCACACAGCTGGTCAGTGTCAGAGGCTGGATTTGAATTCAGGTCTTTTGGATTCCAGACCCAACTGTCTTATCTACTGAGAACACCCAACTGCCTCTGATAGGATCAGGACATAGGTGGGGTTCTATGGGGATGTAAATTCCTTGAAAGTAAGGATCAAATCTTTCCTTGCAGTTGTATCTGTGCTTGGTGCTAGTAGGCCTTTAATAAGTGCTAATTGATTAAAGGTCGTTATCATCCTGGGGAATTAGCAAAAGCTTTTAAATGCCAGATGCAGACAGGCTCAAGAGACAAAGATGAGGAGGGAGGGAATTGCTGACATACAGAACAGACCAAGCAGTGGTGGGAGGTGTCAGACCATCGAGAGTATTTGAGGGGTGGGTTGTTACCTGGCTTGTCTGGAGTACCTTGTCCTTTTCTGGGTTTAAAGTTATCCAGCTTTTAAAGGGCGAACCATGGAAACGGATTGGTGTCTGTTCAAATCCAATGTAATAAGGCTCGTCAAGGAATTGTAAACCAGGCGATCACCACAGGACGGCTGTATGCTAAGTCACTTGTGCCCAGGCAGATAGATCGATGTTGCAGCAAATAGCTGAGGGTGAAGGAGTCAGCTCTTTTATGAACTATGCACGTGATCCTGGGCGAGTCACTTCATCTCTGGGCCTCCGTTTCGCATTCTGCAAAATGAGGAGACTGGGTGATGAAGCTTCAGAAGTCATCTAGGCCAATGCTTTCCATTTTACAGGTGGGGAAACTGAGGCCCATGGAGGTAAAGTGGCTTGCCCCTAGTGTCACAAGTAGCAAGATTCCTTTCAGCCCTAAAATACCACGATTTTGAAAACTCTTTAAATATCTAGGGTTGCAAGTGTTAAATAAGCAAAGTGCCACCAGAGGGCACTAAATCCATCACTAGCCCTGCTGTGGGTTAAAAGTGTAATATGAGCCTAACAGACTGGGCTAGGTTGTACCGGCCAGCTCTCCATCACACCTGGGGGCCGGAAGGGATGGGAGGGCATGGGAGGAGCGTCTCAGTTATGTCCACTGCATGTTATCTTTTTACCTGTCTGCACGACAGTCTACGTGTTTTCAGGCTATGATGTTCTGATGGATCCCCGAACAAAAAGGCCACATTAGAGTATTTTCTCTTTGAAGGGGACCTTGACATTAAGGAAATGACTTACTGTTGGAATTTTTTTGGTGTAATTTTATTTCCACCAACACATAGATGCCCCAGACTGCCTTGTACTCATTATATTGTGGTCATGTCTATCTGCACTAGAATCAACATTTCTGTCTGAGGTTTGATTAGAGCTACTTGGAAAAATAAATTCATTAACTTTCTGAGGTTTTCCCTTTGCTACTTGTATTTAGGACATGTCATAATTTGATTGTAGAAACCGAACCAAAGAGAGTTGCTGATTATGGAGGAGATGCTAACTTGTCTTTCCTGTCAATTCATTCAGCGGAATTTTATTAGATGCTCACTACATTCAGGAAGACTCATTCTTTTTTTTTTTTTTAACATTTTATTGACCTTTTAATAGAAAACAGGACTTTATTTGCCAGGAAGGATGATGCCATCGTACTTCTGCTGGAACCAGCGCATGGCTTCCTCTTTGCCAATTCTGTGTTTGGCCCCAATGCAGCCTGTCCTACACTTCTTGTCTGCAATGCTGAACCCGGGCCTGCCCAGCACCACATAGAAGTCCAAGCCATAGATGCCGATGCTTGGGTCATATTTAATCCCCAGATCAATATGCTCTTGGATACCAAAGCCGAAGTTGCCGGTGTCTGAGAAGTTATTTTTCCTTAACTCATATTCTCGCACCTTCAGCCCCTTCTCCAGAATCTCTTCAGCTTTGGCCCCACGGACTGTACAGTGAACGGCAATCTTCTCATTTCTCCTGATGCCAAAAGACCTGACAGTATAGCGAGCTTTGAAGAACACTGGGGTTTGGCCCATGAGCTGCTCCAACACTTTGGCTGCCCGGGTCAGTCTGTCTCCACTCTCCCCAACACAGATGTTGAGGCAGAGCTTACGGATGCGCAGTTCCCGCATGGGGTTTTCCTTTTCACCTTGATCTTGCGCCATGGTGAAGAACCGAAACGGAAGACTCATTGTTAGTGAGTTCAAATCTGGCTTTAGACACTTACTAGCTTTGTGACCCTGGCAAGTCATTTAACCCTGTTTGCCTTAGTTTCCTCATCTGTAAAATGAGCCAGAGAAGGAAATGGCAAACCACTCCAGTATCTTTGCCAAGAAAACCCCAAATGGGGTCATGAAGAGTCAGACACAACTGAAAAATGGCTGAATGACAACAACACATTCAAAGCACTATGCTAGGTACTGAGGGGGAGGTAAAAAACGAATACAAGACCCCCACCCATAGGGGAGACGAGACAAGGTACACAGATTTATTCATAAATTCAACAAAATATTTGCTGAATGCCTATTGTGTATAAAGATATTGTGTTGATCTCTGTCAGAGATGCAAAAAAGAATTAGATAAGAGGCCCTGCCCTTATGAAGCATACAGCCCAGAATCAGAGCTAAGACTTGTTGACAAATAATATCCGAGGTCATAGGATTTAGAGTTGGAAGACTGATTCCCACATTCACAATGTCATAAGAAGGGACCTTGGAGGTCCATCTAGTCCAATATTGTCATTTCACAAATGAGAAAAATGACACTCAGACAAGCAAGCCTTGCCCTTGGTCACACAAATGGTAAATAACAAAACCAGGATTTGAGTCTAGACCCATTGATCCCACTTCCTGTGTTTTTTCCACTGGTTGGTCTTTAAATTTGCCCATCAGCTCCTTTGTGTGAGAGCTGTGTCCCTTGCTGCATTTTTGGATGGAGTGGTCCACCCTGCTTGATCTAGCTCCAGGGATTAGGCCCACCTGGATCTCCAGATGGAGTGCCAGGGACCCCAGAGTCCCTAGCCCTGCCATGCCCTGCCCTGAGCCCTGAGGGGCCATTCTGGTTAGCCTGAGTGGCCTGTTGCCACTGCCCAGAACTTCCAGGGAGGATTTTTCTGATCGCCCTGGAGCTTTCTCAGGGGACTTCTCTGCTCATGTCCCTCTGCACAGATCCTGTTATCCGATGATGGTAATAGCTTTGCTCATGGGGGAGAGGGGAGGTTTTCCTATTGTCCATGGTTCTTGGCTTACTTTTGGTGCAGTTTTCAGGTAGGAAAAAACCACTGACTGAAATTTTTCATTGGCCTTCTTGAGCATTACTCAGTTTGATGCAAACTTCAGGCTTTTTCTGGGGTGGGCATGTGGAAGCTGGATGGTCTGCCTCTTGTTCAGGTAACCATCTTGTCCAGAAGTCAGGAAATGGCATTTGAGCTGGGCCCCGAAGGGTGATTTCAATAAGTATAGCTAATAAAGGGAGGGCCTTGCAGGTATAGGGAGTCACATAAGGCAAAGGCTCAGAAATGGGACATGGCAGGGTCCCTTTCTTTAAAGGGCCTTGAATTCAAGAAAAGGGAGTTTGTATTTTATTCAGTTGGCAATGTCAAGTGAACATTTTTTTACTAGGGATATCTACTAGGAAGCTTAATCTGGTAGTATAGTGTGGGGCGTATTTGGAGGTGTAGTGGGGAGAGAAAGAGAGAGAGAGAGAGAGAGAGAGAGAGAGAGAGAGAGAGCAGCAGTGTGATCAGTCAGGAGACTTGTATTAATCTAGGGGAAATGTAAGGAGAGCTTTGAATTAAAGTTCTAGGGATGGGAACAGAAAGCAGAGGCTGGAGGTTGGATCACAGTTACAGAATAGTATCGATAGCTCCCATTTCTAGAGTACTTTAAGGTTCACAACACACTCTCCATACATTATATCATCTGATTCTTATAACAACCCGGATGGTGTGATTATTATCCTGTTTTACAGATGTTGAAACTGAGGCTGTAGAACTGAGTGACTTATTGGGTGTGCAAGGCAAAGGAGAAGGGAGGACCAAAGATGATCTTGTGGCTTTGAGGTTGGAGGATCTTTAATGCCCCCCTAAAGAGATAGAGGGTATTTTACTCTAGTGCTAATGAGAATCTACTGAAGACACTGAAGCAGACAAAAGACACAGCCAGACCTATGCATCCGGAAAATTATTTTGACATTTGGTATGATGGATAAGTTTGCGAGGGGAGAGACATTAACATTACCCCCCCTTTCCCCTTATGAAAAGAAAGAAGACAAAATGGGGGAAAGAAATCAATCCACAAGCATTTGTCAAACACTCCCTATTTATCAAGTTTCCCACAAAGTTTTACTCTGATGCCTTATCATGGTTTGGAGGTGATCCAGAGTTCTCCAAGGCAAGTGCCACAGGACTACGGACTATAGGTTCCTCCACTGAAAAGGCTTTGAATGTGCCTAAGCAACAGCCCAACCCTGATTTCTGAGGGTGGAGAGGCTCATCGCCAGTGGCTTGGACACTTGGTGGTGGTTTGTTGGCCTCAGCATTTATGAAAGAATGAAAAACACAAAATGGTCATGAGTCCCATGTAAGCATTCTCCCCCTTTGCAGGGATAGCAGGTGCTCTTTGAGAACAAAGGACGAGCAACAACAACCATGGTGGTGAGATGGTAGGAAAGGGGAGAACAGGTGCCAAGAATCAGGCAGCTTTCAGACCATCTATAAACTTCCATTTGACCATATCTACATTTGAGATTCTTGTCCAATGACCAACAAGTGGAAAGATTGCCAGAGAAGCTGAATCATATTCGTCTTGACATTCTTGCTCTAAGTGAAACCAGAAGACAGAGGTTGCAACTGGCTGGCTTACTCCAAGATTCTCTTTGGAGAGGCAAAAAAAAAAAAAAAGAGTCGGTGGAGTGGGTTCTATCACACCCCCAGAGGCAGCAAGAAACATGATTTTGTGTGATATTTGATCATTATGTATTGTAATACTAGTGAGGAGGAGTACTTACAAAAAGACCACTGAACATGATCGCAGTTTTTGTACCAACATTAATTGCTAAGGATGAAAAGGAAGAAAAATGATATGAAGAATTTAAGACCCTCTAAATTAAATCAATATACACTAAGATACTTGGTGATCTCATTAAAAAAGCAAGGAAAGGTGAGGATAGGGAGAAATATGTGGGAAAGTATGGTTCCGGATAAAGGAATAAGTGAAGCCAGAGAGTTATAGATTGCCAGAAAGTTCACATCTTCCTTTAAGAAAATAATTGGTAGTCACTGGACATGGTGAACATCAAATAGTATCATTAAATAACTCAAGTATGTTGTATTTTAACAGTCAGGAAAAGATGTTATCTCGTTAGGACATTCTGAGACTTGAATCACGGTGCTTGACTAGGAAATGCTAACTTTCATTAGTTGTCTCTCCCCCTTTTAAATTGTGAATTTCTAGTAATTGGCTCTCTGTGTACAGTCAGACCATTGGCTTGTCAGAGCTATGATCAGAACTAGAAAGAAAGCAAGAAAGAATAATAACAAGAAAACCACAGAGTACAATTGAAACCACTCTATCCAGAACACATAATTGACCTTCAAAATCAGAAATGAACAACAGAAATGACATTTGATATTAATTATAATAATTTTATAGAGAAGTCAAACCAATATAAATTAACGTCCATAACAAAGAGACCAAAAGATCCCAGAAGTGTCTTAGTAAACTTTTCTGACAATGGCCAGACAGAGAGGAAGCTACCAAAGGCAAAACCAGATATGTAGTAGCTTGTCTGTAAAATCTTATAAAGTGGGATGGGGGACACTTACTACTTCAGAACCTTCATCTATAAAACAGAGAAAATCACTGGAAGGTAAAACCAACTTAGAGCAAGCTTGGCAAAACATCCAACTAGGCAGAAGCATCCCAGGGATATTTAAGGATAAAATGGAAAAACCAAAAAAAAAGAAAGAGATTTGCAAAATTTATTATAACAAACTGCCTTTTCCATCATAGCCAGTGAAGTCCATACTTAGATGCTAACCACAGTTTCCAATGGGCTAATAGGAAAAGTAGAAATGGCACTGAAGAGAACAAAGAAAAGCAAAAGAAAGCAGCTGAAAAAGAAAGCAAAGAAAAACAGCTGAATTGAACAGAGTGTAGACAGAGGAGACTGTCCACACAGTTGTGAGGGCATTGAAAGATCAGTAGGAAGGGAAGATAACCAAAGGTGTAGAGAAAATCTTGGACCTTAATGCTGACAAAGGGTAACTGAGAGCATCAGGAACCACCAACCACCATGTTTCTACTCTTCCATTCACACGAGATCTTTATGAGAGTCATCTATACACTTGGATTGAGAGTGTCCTCAATGAGGGCATTCATAAGGAACAATCAGGCTTTTGTATGTGATGTTTGACAGTGGGCAACATCTTTAATATTTTACAACTAATGGTTGTTGTTGTTGTGAATGAGAAAGAAAAAGACAGTTTAAGACACCACTCTACTTACTGCTTGATGATGACGAGAAAAAATATTTGTTTTGGCAGACCAAAAGGCTGCTTTGCATCATCTTTTCATAAGGAGTCTCCCATCCGCACATCAAAATCATTCCAGATTCCTTGAAAGTCAAGGTAATAGAAATGATCCCGTTTAACAGCCCTCTGATCATAGACATCAAGTGAGGCATAAAACAGGGAGACACGCACTCACTGAAAGTGATGGGGAAGATTCAGCAGAGAGTCCGAGGTGAAGAAGGGTTTCTTGTGGCTCGTGGGCTCCTTCAGATGCCCTATGATATTGATCACATTAAGCTCCGGAACAATGAAGAGCCTCTTGAAGGAGATCTGTAATCATTCAGAGGAATTCGTTCTGATCATCCACAGAAGAACTAAGTGAGAGAAGAATTCTTATCGCTCAGATTACAGTATGCATTTGTGTGTACGCCCTGGCATGTATATCTGGGACAGGCAGTAGAAATGGATGGACAATGAGTGAGGGGACCCAGATTTGAAAAAGGAGAGGAGAGCAATGTGGATTTTCTTAAAGAAATCGAAAAGTTTTAATGACTTTAAGATTATGAAAGCCAAGGCCCATCTTTTTATTGCTAACTTTCTACTAGTATTGCTGTGAAGATGATCCTGAATGTAATAGTCTCTGAAATTAAAAGTGACTCATCTGTAAAGTGAGCTGGAGCAGGAAATGGCAAACCACTCCAGTATCTTTACCAGAAAAAACCCCAAATGGGGTCACAAAGAATGGGACACAACTAAATAACAACAAAAACAACAAAGTCACAATAGAGAGGAGCCTGGCGAATGTATAACCAATGAGGGATTGTATGACAGGAAGAGAAGGGTTAGTTACTTACAGGGGCAAGGGCTGACAGATGGACAGCCAAGATGTTCCTCTGGCAGCCTTACAATGTTAGGAGAAAGTGAGGAAGGCCTCCTGCTCGTTGGGTGGAGCCCCAGGGGCGACCATTCAGGAGGTCATGGCCCAGAGTCATACAGAATGGGCAAGCACGGATGTTTTGCTGTGCTCTGCATTGTTGGACAAAGCTTCCTGGTTGATGGAATCACAGACCCATTTGAGTATTTGAGAATGTGCCAGGTATTGTGCCAAGTGCTAGGAATACAAAGACAAAAATAAAACAATCTCTGCCCTCAAGGAGTTTCTACTCAAAAAATTAAATAAAATTCTTCATATACCTTCTTCAAAATTCTTCAATACCTTGTGACTATACAATAAAAATGTTTGATAGATAGTAAAGCTACCCAATAATGGCCTGAAGAATAGAAAGTACCTCCTAAAAAAGTATAACTAATTATGAGTGTGGATTTTATTTAAATTCTCATCGATTGTCACACTATAGTAATGAGTCAGAAGCACAGCGATGAGCATTTTTCTTTTTAGAAAAGTCATTCATTGAAGGCAGAGTTAGGGAGTCAGAATACATTCCTTAATTAATGTTTCATCTATTCCTCTACATCACTTCTTGACAAGATGACATAACACTGCAGTCTGTCCTCATTTTGCTCCCATTTCCAATAATTTTACATTTTTGACATGATATAGACTTGCTTGGAGTGGCTTTTGGAATTTCAGGGTCATGTCTTCTGGGCTTTGGTGTCTTGGCCCATGACTCAGTTTACCAGTGCTTAACACAGTACCTGGCACATAGCAGACACTCAAGACTATCACAAACTATAGCATGTTGAGCATTCATACACTACCTACTCCTTGGGTTATGGCAAAGCAAAATTTAGTAGAATTTAAAGAAGTGGTAGAAACATGCATCTTTCTTAATCCATTGACACAAATTGGATCTTTCTTTTTTTTTTTTTTAATTGGATCTTTCTTTACCCTATCTGGGCTTGAAAGTGATAGTCTTCCAGACTAAAATAATTCCAAATTTCATCCTTCTCTGTGGAAAAAATAAAGCAGAGATTTCGAAGAAAGAGCCTGGCTTGACTTGGCCTCATCCTTCCTTTATATCAGTCTGAGAGATGAGCAAAGCCTGGGGGAGCTAAAGAGAATGGGGGAAGCTAAACGGGCAATACTTCTCAGGGATTGGTTTGAAGTGGCATGTCTCCTTAGGACATCAGTTTGTAGATACAGCTACTGCTCAAGGAAAACCTAGATACTTCAGGAGGGAAGAAAGAACGGGATGCCAATGAATACAAGCTGGCTGAAAGTAAATTTCCCCAGGGTCAGCCTGGGGAACCAAGAATGGAATTTACTATGAAACTTACCAATGACATCACTATAGCCACATCCAGATTTTCAGATGAAAACTCCCACACCTCAAGATCCAAGAAAGCTGTGCGACTTTGGGCACATGTTTTGACCTCCCCAGCCCACAGTTTTCTTACCTGTCAAATGAGGATTTGGGACTAGAGGTAGATCCCTTCTACGAAAGCCATTCATCCAATCTCTTCTCTCCCAAAGCAGTAGGCAGAAGTCCTGCATATGGCATGGCACTGCTGTCCCTGAGACAGCACATCCAAACCAGCACCTGGCACGATATACTTTGCACATTATGCAATCACAGAGGGCATTGGGATCATAGATTTAGAACTGGGACCAGAAAGGACCATTGAGGAAGACTCCTGCAGTCTTACACATGAGCAAAGTGAGGAGTGACTTGCCTAAGGTCACATAGGTTAGTTAAAGGCAGGAAGTGACCTCAGCTCCTCTGATTCCAGGAACAGGAATCTTTTGATTGTACTGTACTACCTTGTTTGGAGGTAGAAGGGGCCTAACAGGTCATCTTGTCCAACCCATATCAACCCATTCTCTCAACAATGTTCCCCAGAAGTTATCATATAGCCTCTGCTGATTGCCAGCAAGAGGGGATACTTTAGTGCCAGAGGCAGCATATTCTGCTTTTGGATTGTTAGGAATTTTTTTTTCTTTATACTGAATCTCTCTCTCTCTCTCTCTCTCTCTCTCTCTCTCTCTGTCTCTCTCTCTGTCTCTCTGTCTCTCTCTCTCTCTCTTCTCTCTGTCTTTCTCTCATCTCTGTCTCTCCTCTCTCTTTCTCTGTCTCTGTCTCTCTGTCTCTCTCTCTCCTCTCTCTCTCTCTGTCTCTCTGTCTCTGTCTCTCTCCTCTCTGTCTCTCTGTCTCTGTCTCTCTGTCTCTCTCTCTCCTCTCTCTCTCTCTGTCTCTCTGTCTCTGTCTCTCTCCTCTCTGTCTCTCTGTCTCTGTCTCTCTGTCTCTGTCTCTCTCCTCTCTGTCTCTCTGTCTCTGTCTCTCTGTCTCTCTCTCTCCTCTCTGTCTCTCTGTCTCTGTCTCTCTCCTCTCTGTCTCTCTGTCTCTGTCTCTTTCCTCTCTCTGTTTCTTGCTCCTCTCTGTCTCTCTCTCTCCTCTCTCTCTCTCTCTCTCTCTCTCTCTCTCTCTCTCTCTCTGCTCTCTCTCTCTGTCTCTCTGTCTCTCTCTTCTCTCTGTCTTTCTCTCATCTCTGTCTCTCCTCTCTCTTTCTCTGTCTCTGTCTCTGTCTCTGTCTCTCTCTCTCTCTCTCTCTCTCTCTCTCTCTCCTCTCTCTCTCTCTGTCTCTCTGTCTCTGTCTCTCTCCTCTCTGTCTCTCTGTCTCTGTCTCTCTGTCTCTCTCTCTCCTCTCTCTTTGTCTCTCTCTGTCTCTCTCTCTGTCTCTCTCTGTGTCTCTGTCTCTCTCCTCTCTCTCTGTCTCTGTCTCTTTCCTCTCTGTCTCTTTCCTCTCTCTCTGTCTCTGTCTGTCTGTCTTTCTCCCCTTGTTGCTCCTAGATCTTCCCTTTGGGGCAAAATAGGGCAAATGGAATCCCTGTCCTCTCTAAGGTACTGAAGATAGCTCTTCTGCAGCCCGTACATCCTCCTTCACCTGTTTTTCATGGCATGTATTCTGTAGTCTTCCCCATCCTAGTTAGGTTCTCTATGGAACTCCTAAATGTGGTACCCAGAGCTGAAAATAGTACTACAGATGTGGCCTGATGAGGGCACAGGAGAACAGAACCATTAGCTCTCTCTCATGGGCCCTGGGCCTTTCTTAATGCGGCTCAGCAACATTAGCCTTGTTATTTATTTCTTTTTGCCTGTTATGTTGTTGGTCATGTAATCATCATGACCTGGGTTCTAATCCTGCCTCAGACATTTACTAGCTGGGTGACTCTGGCTGCATCACTTTAACCTCTCTTAGCCTCTCATCTGTAAAATGGATATAATAATATGGATAGCACTTTCCTCAAAGAGTTTTTGTAGAATCAAATGAGATCATAGATATTTACAAATAATTACATAAATATCACATTGATTCTTTTGTCACCCTGTTGACTCACAACGAGCCTGTAGTTACCCGAGATTCCCATAATTTTTTTACATAGGAATTATTGTAAAGTAATGCTCTATTCCTCAGGCTGAAGTATATTTTTTGAACTCAAGTGTAGAACTCTACATTTTTAAAATTAAATTTCATTTTTATTTTATTAGCCATGTCATCCTAGCCCATCAGGCTCTTTTCAGATCTTGCTTCCAGTCGGATTCAGTGTTAGCTATCTGTTTCTGCTTTGTGTCATCTGCAGATTTTATAAGCATAAAAAAGTGAGTTGGTTATAGCTTCTTCCAAGGCTTAGATAAAAATGCTGAATAGCACCAGGGCTAAGGACGAATCCCCAGAGCAATCCTCCAGAGACCTCCCTCCAGGCTGATATTGACCCATTCATTAGTGACTGTTGTTCAGGTCTAATTATTCAGCCGTATCTGAATTCACCCAATTGTGCTATCATCTAAACCATCTGTCTCCATTTTATCCACAAGTATAATATGAGAGACTTTGTCAAGCGCTTTGCTGAAACCCAGATATGCAGTAGCTCCACTGGTCTTCCAATCTACCAGTTACTCCATCAAAAAAGGAAATGAAGTTGGCAGAGCCAGGCTGCCTTTCAGTAATGATTGCTTCCCTTTCTCAGTGCTCAGAAACCATTCCTTTAAAAATATGTTCTAGAATAGTGTCCAGAATCAAAGGCTCATTCATAGTTTGCAATCGGGACAATTTTTGCCTTCCTCCAGTCCGAAGTCACTCATCCAAAATCTTTCGAAGCCACCAAGAGGGGCTCAGCAATCACACCGTGTTGCGTAGTTTGTCTAGGCTTGGTACGACTTGAATTCGTTTAGGGTGATGAGATTCTGTCTGTCCATTTCTTCACTTGCCTGGGGAATCTACTCCCTGATAAAATAAAACCATTTTTGCCTTCTCCTCCCTGGTCCCAAGATTATTTTCCTTGGAACAGGAAACATAAGCATAACCTGGCCTTTCCATCATTATTCACTATCATCATCCACTGAGCTTCAGTCACTCTCTTCATTGACTGTCTTCTTGTCCCCAAACAGACCAACTCCTCTCCCCTCCCCACTCTCCCCTCCCAAAGACGTCCCCAAATCCAGTGGTTTTTGTTGTCTGTAGCACCGATCTTCAGCCTTAGCCTGTTTGGGGCATTAGACATTATAAAACCATGCTGTTCTTTTGTCTGTCTCCTTACTTGCTTGCCTTTACTTTCATCTTTTGTGCCTATCTTTTAAAAAATTAAGTCGATTAATTGGCAGAGGACAAAAAGTGAGAATAGTCAGAGATGGAGGACCTGTAGGAAGACAAGGCCATGAGGATACTGCTGGTGGAACTGTGAGGTCATCTGAACATTCTGGACACCAGTTTGGAATTATGCAAGAAAAATGCCTTCACTGTCCATACCCTACTGCCATCTACTATTGGGAAAATGCCCCCGATGAATCAGAGACAGAAACAGAGGGCTAACATGGACCATGATATTTGTAGCAGCGTGTGCATGCACACGCGCACGTCTCTGTGTGTGTGCGCGCCTGTGATGGTGGTAGTAGTAGTACTAGTAGCAGCAGCAGCAAAGAACTGGAAAAAAAATAGGTGCCCATTGATTGGAGAATGGGACAAAAAACGACAACTATGGATATTACAGAATTTTATTATGCGGTAAGAAGCAGATTTGTGTGAACTGGCACAAAGCTAAATAAGCAGGATCAAGAGAATAATACACATAATGACTACAACAAGGTAAATGAAAAGATCTCTGAAAGGAAGTTGAACTCTGGGTAATTAGAAATTCACCAAAGGTCACAGAAAACGGATGATGAAACTGGCCACTTTGCCGTGCCAGATATGCTTTTTGTATATAGTCCTTTTGAACTCATTGAAGTAGGTATCATGAGCCTCATTCAACAGAAGAGGAAAACGAGGTTCTGAGCAATCATACAAGTGACTTGTCTGTGATCACATAGCTGCTAAGTGGCAGAAGCAGGACTCAAACACAGGCCTCTCAGCTCTCCTCCTCTAGGTTCAGCATTTCTGCATGCTGCGCTATCTGTCAGATAGAGGCTCTAAAATAAATTCAATAATCTCAGATGGCTTTTTTGTTCCATTTCTGGTGAGATGTTTTTGAGAAGTTCTTTACCAGCAGGTCAGTCAGAAAGCACTTATTAAGCACCTACTATATACTATATACTGTGCTAAGGGCTGGGGATACAAAGAAAGGTAAAAGATAGTCTATGCTCGTGAAGCGCCCCTTTGAGGGGGAGTCAAAAGGTAAACAGTTCCTTATAAACCAGCCATGCCCAAGGTAAGTATGAGATAATCGGTAGAGGAAAGCACAGAACACTGCACATACTTTGCTGCATACAGGCGTGTTGTGTTCTTACAGCCTGTCCCTATGGATGGCAGTAGAAGGGGTGCATATGGCTCATAGCAAATGGAGGTGTGTTGGCGGGATTGGTGACCTCTAAACCCTGACGAATCTTTGGTTGTCCACATTTATCACACCCTGACTTGTAGCTATTCCTGTCTAGATCCCCTTTCCCTTACTATGTTAAGAGCTTCTTTAGGGTGTGACTGTGGTCACATAACCTGCCCGAGCCTCTGTTTCCTCATCTCTGAAATGGGGATAATAATGCCGTTACACTTACCTCACAAGTCTTTGTGAGGCTCAAATGAGATGTGTGGTGCAGCCCTTAAAGTGATATAGTAAATGTCAACCATTGCTTTTGTTGGGATTCTCCTTCCTGAGGGCGAGAGTGTCTCTTACACATTTATATACATGGCTGGTATTCATTCATTCTGCACCTTCTTGGCGCAAGACCTCAGTGAATAGGGGTTAATGAATCAGAATGGACGGCTGGGGATGAAGACTGGGTTTGTGACGCTCCTTTATGTCAGTCTGGGACATAATCCATTCTCTCTGTTTGCCACCAATAGCTTTGCACCTCCGACAAACTGTGGGAGCAGATTGTGGCCTTGACGTGTGACACAGTCACCCGAGACATGAAAGCCTTGGCCAGGGACATTGGCTGGAGACAACTATTCTTTACCAACAAACTCCAACTTCAGCGGCAGATCAGGAAGAGGCGGCAAAAAAATGATGATAAGGAGGTGCCGGTGGAGACCTAGGCATCCCTGGGGCCCTGCCCCCTTTCCCCCACCCACCTACCCACTTCCCCACTGTTTGCCCGGGGTTTTCATCATTGTTTCATTCTTTGGGACTTTCCTGATTTGAGAACAGTGCATTGGGATTTTTTTTTTCTTTGCTGATCAGAGAAGTTTTAAGAAGGTGTTGAGTTTCCAAACAGAAACCTAATCAAAATCTGTTAGATGCTACCTAGCAATACCACGGAGTCAGTCAAACTATGGATTGAATCATGACCTCCGACTACACAGCAAAACATCAGAGATCCCCATCTCTTTCACTACATGGCAGAAAGTCTCTGAGATGAATCTTTCCCTTATCTCCCCATTCCATTAGCATAATGTGGTTCTAGTAGGCATAAATGAGCGATTCATTTGATAAGCCTTTTAAAAATAATTCATAAGATGACTTTTGGTAGCCTGGGAAGGGTCATTGACCATTCTGAATTTTTTTTCTTGCTCTTAAAGCCAGTCCTTGTGGGGAATGCTAAATATTCCCGGACAGAATACTGTAAATGGAAGCCAAAATAAACATCATGGGGTCTCTGCTTTCCTCTCTCCGCTTGACCCTCCCACCCCAATGCTGCTTCTACACATCTGTACTCTGACCCAGAGTTAGGTAAATGAGCTGATGTGTCTGTACACAAGAAGCACTCACTGAGTTGTCTCTAGGCTGATAGGTAGTTACTTCCTTAAGTCACTTTGGATGATGTAAAGTCACCCTGATGGTCACTTTGAGTGTCTGTCTGAGTGTGGATGGGTGTATAAGGGAGGGAGAGAGGAATAACCCTGAAAGATAAAAAGCCAGTTTTTGGCAGGAGATGGGGAAAAGTGTGACCCGCCTTTAGACCCAAACAATAACATAAATGTGCTGTGTAAACATTTAAATGATTCAAAATGCAAACACACAACTGTAAATACAGACTGAACCAACTATCCATCTGAAATGTTAACAGCAAAAGGTTTCATTTGTAATGTTTCCTCTTCTAAATAGCAATTGTGAGGTTTTGTCATGCATAATAATGATGCACCTGGATACCTAGAAAATGTGAAAGTATGCAAAATCACTCTGAAAAGACAAAAATGAAGAAATCTGTCTGGTTTTTAAATACATTCAATTTTCTTCCTTATTAATTATTTGTGGTGCTTTATTTTTTAGCAATATTTAACTTTCTTTACAGAAAGTGCATCTGAAGACATCCTACATCTGGTGATATGCAATGTCCTCTCTTACTGGTATAAATTAAGCTTTAAAATTATAGATATTTTTGTGTAATTCTGAGTGTCAGGGAAATCCCATAGCTGCTGGCTTCAGGAATTATTATCATCGAGGACTGAAAGAGAGAAAAGTGGTGATAGCTTGTGAAAGTCTTTGGAGTTTTTGCCACAGTGCTCTGTGTTCCTTCCGCCATCATCACCATTTTTTTTGCCCAAGTATAAACAGGGTCATGAAATCTGGATCTCTAGGGTCATGAAATCTGGATCTCTATCAGGTACCTGCTTGGCAGCATTTCCAGCCTCATCCTTTAAAGGGTAGAAGAATGGTTGGGGATGGGGGTGGGCCAGGGCAGCAATGCTACTGAAATCTCTAACTTGATTCTATTAGGAAGTTTTTACTTATTACTAAGAACGGACTCACATAAGAATGTAGAATGATAGAAATGACCTTGTAAAATATGTAACTCTTGGCAAATGACTCTTACTTTGGCTTTTTGTCTCCAAAGTCTCATGTCATGGAATTCATTTCAAAACTCAATTACCATTTGGGTTTAAAGTGAGATAGCTGTACTGTCTATCTATGACCTTTTGTTCTTCCAGATGAATTTTGTTGTTATTTTTTCTAGCTCTACAAAATAATTTTTTGGAAGTTTGATTGGTATAGCACTAAATAAGTAAATTAATCTAGGCAGAATTGTCATTTTTATTATATTGGCTTAGCCTACCCATGAGCAGTCGATATTTTTCCAATTGTTTAGATCATGAAGGGTTGGACATGACTGAAACAACTGAAGAAAATGTATCAATATTTACCATATTAGAAATTTAAAGTCTTAGTATTATTATGAAAATGGTTTTATTCTCATGGACCCCTGAGAAGATCTAGGGGCACCCCCGTGGGTACTTGGACCCCACTTTGAGAAGGCCTGGTATAGGGAACTCTCCCTACTAAGGCAAGGCAGCTTCATCTCAGGAATGTAAAGTCTTAGACAGCTATCTAGAGGATTGAGAGTTAAATGGCTTGACTAGTCGGTATATGTCAGTTGCGCCGAGGTCTTCCTAGACAGCGCTCTATTTGCTTTACTGTGTTTCCTCTTTATCATTAAATTTAAAAAGTTGGATGACTTTATGTAGGTAGGTCAATGAGGTTGTGTTGTCCAGAATTTGTGATTTTGTTGCTGAAATATTTGCACAAGAAAGGTAGGATTGTTGAATTGGAGCAGAAGGCAATGGTGCTGCTGGCTTTGGCTAGCCTTCTTAATCTTGTCCTTAGGTTCATCTGCCTTCCAATCAAGGAGCATCATAGAAGCTGAAGGAAGGGTCCATCCATAAAATTCCTGTGAAATTGTGTTAGATACAGTCCATAATATAGTTTTGGGGGTATACAGTTTGATGATCAGGAGTTAAAAGGAATTTTCTAATCCTAAGGTTTGGGCTGGGAACCTCAGGTCAGCACTCTGGAGAACGGATATCAAAGGAATCTCTGCCCAGGGCATTCTGGTGGCTTTTATAGACTGCCTGGCTGGGTGGATTGTAGAGGCTTATAGCCCTCAGCTCCCTACAATTATACAAAGACACAATGAACTTCTCTTAAGAAGAGAAATTTTATTTCATAGTTATATCTAAAAAAAATCAGAGACAAATTATAAAATAAACAATATAAACATACGGCAAGCCCCCGACCCCCAATAATAGTCTTCTGAGCACTTAAAATCATTGAATGTATTCAGCAGGAAGCATCATATGTGTATGCTCTACTTAATTTTTATGGCATTCTCATTAAATCATATACATGTGAATACATATTTGAAAGAGCAATACTGTCAGCAAATTTCATCTTTTATTAAGCAAAAATATTCTAACAATTTGATAGAAATAATTATTCCCATACAGATATTTACTCAATGAACAACTATAACACATTGGACCTGAACAATCTGACCTTCAAAGTAGAGGAAGCACAGGCAGTTAGGGAAAAAAAATGTATGCTTCATACTTCCTCTGGGTGATACAAAGCCAATGATATATGCATCATAATGCATTAGCTGTAGCACCAGTGATACAGTCGGCAATATCATCCCTTGGTTTATTTGGTTTCATCAGAAAATTTAAGTAATGTCCTAAAATGATTACAGTAGTTTTTCCATGCTCTTGGTTATATTTCTAACTCTATATTAACTATACAGAAAAGGCTCTAATACTTAGGTCACTTTGCTTTTAACAGTGACAAAACTAGTAACTCTTAACAAGCATTGAACTGAATAGAGCATGACATGCAATCTATTTTCTATAGATTGATTATTAGCCAGTGAAGTGCCTTGGTTTCTCCTTTTCATCGACTGTATCTCTCTTTTTCATTTCACTGTTTAACCCTTTTTACCAGAGAGAGGAGCAAGAAAAAATGGAAATGAGAGAAATAAGTCCATTTTATTACCTGCTAACAGTGCTAGTGAAAGGTTCGGTAGAAGAGAAGATTGAAGCTATTGGCTAAAATTAGATTTGGTTATTTAAATACACACACACATATATAGATATACATATATAAGTATATATATACATACAGAAATATATATGTATATATACATATGTACACATAAATATGTATTTATATGTGTATATACACATGCACACACGCACACACACACACACACATATATTCTCGGAGCTATTTCTGTCTTACATTACCATGAATGAGCAAGATTTAGGTACCTTAGACACATTTCACTCTGTGTTCTTAGGCTCTGAGGAACTGATATAATTTTGTAATGGGAAACATTTTAGTAGAAATATCATACAGTTCTAAGCTATGCATAAATGATTAAGGCAGCCGGAAATTTCCAAAATCTTTTTTGGAGCATTCTGCAATCTGACAAAGATTTGACTTAGAAAAATGGATTATTGAGGGCAGTGTGGTATATAGGACAGCAGGCACTGGAGTGGGAGTCAGGAGATCTCACATCTAGTCCCAGTTTTGCTCTTAATTAGTTGTGTGGCTTTGATTAAGCCACCTATCTATCCTCTCTGGATCTCAGTTTCCTTACTTATCAAATAAGAGAGTTGCATTAGATGAGTGTTTGCCAAACTATTTTGATCACGGAACAATTTGCTTTGAAATGAACCCATAAGCACCATCTAAAAGCAGGATGATGGAACCATCCTTTCAAACACACAATTATTGGTAAATGAGTGGGTCTTAGTTGGACTTATTTTCTCTTTATAATATAGTGTTTTGGACCACATGTGGTCTTGAGGCTGCAGGTTCCCCACCCTTACTCTAGAATAATGGGGGCTTAGGGAGATTTTAGCACAAAAAAGGAGACTAATCCAATTTTCATACCCTCTCACACCCCAAATGTCATACATGGTATCATATTGAGTATTTTAAAGAGAAAATATCACTAAAATTCAAGTTTTCTCATGGGACCTCTGTTTATATTGTGTGCAACCAACACCAGGGATTCGCATAAGATAGTTTAAAGCTTCTGGACTGGGTGGCTGGCAAGGCATCTTGTAGCTTTACAGTTGGATGACGCAGGGAGAGCCTAATCCAATGTCATAGATAGCAGCTCTTGTTCAGAAGCCTGTCAACAGAACTACTTACAAAACTGTTGGGAATACAAGTAAATGGATTATCTGCTTGGTAATGGGAATCACCAGAATGAAGAGCTGGTTGCTTAAAAGGGGCACACATATATAACTTTTCAGTTTATCATTGCATGTCAGTATTTTTTCAAAGATAACGGTTTAGCTTCACAACAGTCCTTTTGGTATGGTCATAAGAGACTCTACATTTTATATACAAGGAAACCGTGACACTGGTTGCCCTACCCATCTAGCCCGCACATCCTCCCCCACTCCCAGCTTTTATTTACCCAAAGTTTTGCCCTTAAATCTGAGACAGGCATCATCAGAATCAAAGTGCCTAAAATGCAAATAGCCCTTGGTTCACTAATTGCCTATGACTACTGAAAATGTATCAAGATCATTTTTTTGTGAATGATAATATTATAATCTTCAGAATTTCTTGAGAAAAATATAAATTGCATTCATTTCTTTATTGTAGAAACACTTTTAAGTTGTATAAAACTACTTGAATCTTGAGCATATGCCAGTTTTATTTTACATTGATACATTAGCAATTCTCTACAGGTAAGAGTTGGTTCAGAAATCTAGCCGCAGTCTTGTGCTTACAGACCAATTTATCAGCCTGCTTATGGTAAGTAGTCTGATAAATTTTTCTTCTTTTTTTTTCCCCAGCTCACAAAGGAAGTGATTGTAAAGAGGTTTAAAAAAAAAAACCTTTCTTTCTCTCTCTTTTTTAAAAAAGCGAGCTCTGAGGGCCCTATGTGCAACAAGATATTTGCTTTTATGAGGATGTTTCTGGAATTCTTGAATAGCCCAGCTTTGATGTATTATGTCATCTGTATAAACTCAGCTGGCATTCAGAGTAGTGCCCCAAATGAGATACCTTTGTTTTTTAGGCCAGCAGCGGGGTGCTGAGAGCTCCATTTCAAATGGCGCTAAACATGTGTGCCTTCTATGTATTTTTTTCTTGGTTGTTCCTTTGGTCGGATACAAGGTTGGATGAGTAAAAAGAGCATTCCCACCATGTAAAGCAAGCCGCATATGTAGAAGGAAAAATCATATTTTTGGGTGATGTCGTAGATCCATCCTGCAAGAACAAGAAAATGGGGAGAATCAGTGTAGAAAAACCAATCCAAGTAGTCTTTTTCATGGTCTTCTGCTATCCCTCTTTATATGTTTATTTCATTTAATGCAAAAAGTATTATGTAAGCATTGGAAGTGGCAGGCAAAATCATTTTACTTGGTAATGTTCCAACAAGACTGTATAAATATTTCCTTCATTGGTCATTCTTTCATCTCTGCTTTTAATTCTAACGGTTGATTCTGGGCTTTTGTCCTTAAATCATAGAGGTTCACAGGCAGACTACAATTAGAACCATAGGACTGAGTTGTATGCAAGTTATTTTATTTCTGAAAAGAATTTGAGCATTTAAATGTTGAGCATTAAGTTCTTCCATTTCAACAAGTGCTTTAATAATAATTAACATTTATGTAGTCCTTTAAAAGGTTTGCAAAAACACATTAAATAGATCTCATTTTACGCTCAAAACCACACTTTGATTTGATGCTGTTATTATCCCCATGCTACATATGAAGAAACTGAGGCAGACAGCGTGACTTGCCTAGGATCACATGGCTAGTAAGAGTCTAAGACTGAATTTGAACTTCGGTGTTCCTGATTCCAAGTCTGAAGATCTATCCACTAGCTGCCTTGATGAGAGATGAGGTTATAATTAAGTACTTTAAAATGTAATTTCCTATTCCAATTTCAAAATATGAAAATGTATAAAATGAAGACAAAATAAATAAAATAAAGACTAAATGCATAAAAATTGATTTAAAAATTTAAGCTATGGAGCCATACTTATAAGAAATTGTTCTAGTCAAATAACTTCGATTTCTTGGGAAATCCCTTTTTTTGTCACCTGTAAAAAGTTCCACCAGAGATTGCGTCCTACCTGGCTCATATCAGAAGTTCAGAACATCTTCAAAATAAACACACCTTCCCATTCCCCATCCTACCATGTTACTTGTATTCTCTTTTCATGTGAAACCACCATAAAAAGGAGAGAAAGTCATTTTCCTGGTGAACAAAATAACTCTTGGGACAAATACAATATAATAATAACAAATACAACAAAAACAGCATTTCACATTTCTATAGAATCTACTTTATAATAACTCTCAGGAAACATCATTATCCCTTTTTTTATGGATGAGGAGTAGGACACTCTGGAAGATTTCAAATGACTTCTCTAGGGTCACACAGCTAGTAATTATCTGAAACAGCATTCAAACTCAGGTCTCAAGTATCCAACACTCACAGAGCCCAAATATTACAAATATTTTTTTTAAAATATTACAAATATTACTGCGGGTGCAGGGGAGACCCTAAATTCAAAGAACACGTTATCCTGCAGGTCTATTCCCAGAACTCTTAGGACCCCGACCTCTGCTTTCAGACCCTGCCTTTATAGTCCGTCTTAGTGTTCAGTCCTTCACACATTGGGTAATGCAGGGCAGGAGGGACAGTATTTCTGGGCAGTTTTTGACCTTGTGTCCATGATGAAATGGCTCACTTCCACAGGCAAAGCTTCTAAGAACCAACATACTGAACAAATCTTTCCAGCACTGCTCTCCCGAGATATGATCTCAACACCAACTCCTTGCACCAGACCCAGACTTGCCTCCCAACTGGCTTGTATCAGAGTTCAGAACATCTTCAAAATAAACACCACCCTCACCCCATCCGACCATGTTAATTGTACTCTTTTTTCAAGTGAAACCACCATGAAAAGGAGGGGAACTTGTTTTCCTGGTGAACAAAATAATCAGGCAATTGTCTTCTTGAAAAATAGCCTAAGAGTTGAAAAAAAATACTATTTGGTATTTAGTTTTTATGTGTAGACTCTTGTCCAGTTCAATCTGACTTCTGAGTTTTGCATTATTTTGTACATTTTTGAAAGAAGTGAGCCGAGTATGTTTTGTTGGACTGGCTACATGAGGATGCCTGGAAATGCTAGAGTCAAATTGGTCCTAAAGTTCCCAGAGCTAAATGGTGCTGCTGAGACCAGTAGCCAGGGTTTGGTTTTTTGTTGTTTTTTTTTTTTGGAATTGGGAGTATGGTTTTGTTCTCAAGTTTTCATAGTGAGGTTGTGTCTTTCCAAAGTCTTAAAAAACCACTGAAGCTAAGCATTTGTTATCAGTCTGAGTCTTTTTGGGGGGAAAAAAGAAATAAATTCATTTTCCTGGTTTAATTTTTCTCCCAATTCATCCATGGTTGTTATTCTCTCTAGCAAGCTGAGGCTAGTCGCAAAGCATGAGCCAGTTGTGATTTCTAGTTGGCATGTGGTACAGTTGTGTGTCTCCTGCCTTGCCTCTGTCCCTCACTGGCACAGTGCCAGAGATGCCACCAACTCTAATAGCACTGTGATCATCAGGCTTCATTTTTCTTCCTTCCTTTTCCTGAAGTTCTGATTCATGTAAGGTGGCCTGACACTAAAATTGAAAATAAATAGTCATTAAGCATTATGAAGTACCTACTATGGGTCAGGTACCGGGGATACAGGGAAAGGCATAAAGCAATCCTGCCCTAAAGGAACTTACAATCTAGCTTGTTTCTTGGTATATGTGTGCAGATACACTTGCTAGCTATGTGACCCTGGGCAAGTCACTTAACCCTGTTTGCCTTGGTTTCCTCATCTGTAAAATGAGCTGGAGAAGGAAATGGCAACCCCCCCTCCAGTATATTTGCCAAGAAAACCCCAAATGGGCTCATGAAGAGTCAGACAAGACTGAACAACAATAACTATCCATTTCTAGAAGATGCCTCTGCCACAGAGAATGACAATAAAGAAGTCCAGTTTTTAGGGATTATTAAAAGTTTTTTTTAAAAGTCTCAGTCCAACCCATCCATACCTGAACTAGCATCTTCTACAAAATATCCTATGAAGAACAATTAATGATAGTAATACCCCATAATCCATCCAACCTCCCATCCATCTTCTTAGGCAGCTTATTTCATTTTTAAATAGTCTCATTATCAGGATTATTTGGAAACTCTAATTATTACATCAAGCTTAAATGTATTATGTGTATTATTTGGATGGTTTATCACATCATGCTTAAATCTGACTTCTTGCAACTTCTCCCCATAGTTCTCAGTTCTACTCTCTGAGGCCAGACAATAAGTCTACTTCCTTTTTCATATGACAGTCCTTCAAATACTTGAGGATAATTATCACGTCCCCTTAAATCTTCTCTTCCACCAAGGCAATGTCTTCACCAGATTCTCATTTGGCATGATATCAAGACTCTCTACCATCTTGGTTGTCTTCCTTGAGATACTCTTCAGTAACAATGTCCTTCCTAAACTACAGCATCTGAAATTGGATCTAATACTCCAAATATGGTCTAATTAGGCCAGAGTAAAGTGGGACTCTCATTTTCCTAGTTAAGGACACAATGCCTCTCTTAGTGCAATTTAATATTCCATTACCTAAAAGTCTGCTTTGTCATAATGCTGACTCATATCCAGTTTTTAGTGCACTAAAACACCCAGTTCTTCATTAGGTGAATTGTAGCCCAGACACATAGGATCATAAATTTAGAGCTGGAAGGGTCCTTGGAGGCTGTCATCTTGAACATAAGGCGTAAGACTTTACACTTATGACTTAAATTTCTATAAAATTATTCTATAACATTATTACTCTTGGCCTCCATATTCTAAAGCCTGTCAGTATCTTTTAGGATCCTGACCCTGTCATCCAATATGGAAGCTATACCTCCCAGCTTCATGCCACCTGCAAATTTAAAAAGCAGCCAAAAAAATGAAATCAATGCAACTAGAATCAGAAGAAAAGATACAGATTGGGAGGAGGATTCTTTGCATTGAATATCTCTGATAAAAGTCAGATGTCTAAAACTTTTGAGAGTTGATGTGAATATGTAAGACTGAGACATTGGTGTCTGCACTAAGTTTGGCATCAATATGGTGAGCCCTTGGGAGTGGAGGCAGACAGGAGAAAGAATACTTGATATGGAATCAGACTAACAATTCAAGTCCCTGGGTCTGTGATTTATTACCTGTGTGACCTTAGACTAGTTGGTTAAACTCTCTCAACCTCAGTTTCTTCATCTCTAATATAAGGGAAATGGACTAGATGATCTCTGAGCTCCCTTCCAGCGTGCATTTAGGGTTAGTCTATGATTCTACAAACACATAATTTCCCACCTACCAAGCTCGCCAAGATGCCAAAAGATAAGAAAACCCAATTGGAGGGGCTTTTGGAAAGGCAAGAATGTGAATTTACTGTAGACAAAGCTGTAAATTGTGCAAAGAAAATCATCAAATTGTTTATACTCTGATCCAGAGAGCCCACTACTGGGACTATATGCCCTCAGGAAATTTATTCACAGCAAGAAAAAACTGAGATGTACAAAAATGCTCATAGCAGCATCATTTGTAATAAGGAAAATCTGGAAACCTGATATATACCCCATGATTAGGGAATGGTTGAACAAACTTTGGTATATGACTGTTATGGAATACCTGCACTGAAGGCATGATTAGTATGAAGAATTCAGAGAGAGGCTAAAGACTCTATGGGGACCTTCAACAACACAACTCCCAAACTAAATCTTTAAAAATCAATCAGACATAAAGAATCCCAGCCCCATTTTCCCAGCCAAAATCTCAGGATGTTAAGAGCTGGAAGGCAACTTGGAGACCATTTTTGTCAAATTCTTCATCTCACAGATGATGTCAACTAGATCCAGAGCTCAAGGGACTTACCTAAAGTCACTCAGCAATTTAGTGATGCAGTTGGAACTAGAACCTGGGTTCTGTGCCCTTTGCACAGTACCTGACACATAGTAGGTGCTTAATAAATATTTGTTCCCTTCCCTTATTTCCACTATACCAGACTCTTTCAGTCTTTTCATCCCAACTTGCCAGTATTTCCTGAAGCTACTGAAGAAGGCTGATCAATCATCTTGGAGCCCAGTTACCCATGAAACCAGGGTCGGGGTCCCTAGAAGGTGTTAGCCTTTGACTTAACACATTCCTCCCTTTTCTCTTACATGGCCTTCAGCATTCAATGGCTAACATGTATGACCTGGCTGTTTGTAGGACTCTCAGGTTGTCCCTTCAGTTCCCTACTGGGCTGATGTCATTGGTGGGGTTTGCAAGAAGAAGTGGTCATTGGCCATCATAGAGAAGGAAACCAACCTGTCCTTGCAGGAAGACTCCCGTGATGACCACATCTTTTCTCCTCTCGTCTGAAGCAGACACTTTGTCCCTGTATGTATAGTCACACCATTACATGAGTCCCTCAGGAGTAGAGATCCCAAGGGGCTGTGTGCATTCACTCACCAAGCCCAAGGCTCTGGAGGACTTTATCGTTAATAATCTGAGAAGCACTTGTCAGACCATCACCAAACTAGATCTTTGAGGGGCATGGCATCTTGGGCCACAAGGTGCTGACACAACTAGTCAGTGGCTCGTAGGAGCCTTGGGTAGAGACTCTGAAGGAGACAAACTAGAAACATCTCAATTTACATATGAGGAAACTGAGGTAAAGAGGGTTAAGTGACTTGCCCAGGATCACACAGCTAGTAAGTAATGAAGGCTGGAATTGAACTCAAGAAGATGAGTCCTCCTGACTCCAGGCCCACCCCTCTATCCACTGTGCCACCTAGCAGCCCTAGCTTTTTAGCCTGTTCAAGTTTGTGAGTCCCTTTTGGCCTTGACCTCATCAAAATGTCCTACTTCCTCTTGGCCTAAATTATGTTCCCGTCTCCCCAGATTCAGGTGTTTGTTCCATCCTTTCAACTTGTTAGTTGTTTCTAAGGGGTGAGAACTTGACGCCTATCATCTATCCGCAGAGTAACAATAAACAAGATGACATTCTATATTGAACATGGGCACCTTGAATGTACGGTGGCTTGTTCAATGCCTTGTCTAACTTTTAACAAAAAATGACATGTTCTGGGACTTCCTGGGCCAATTTTTCATAATCAGTTTGAATGATATCTTAGTTGCTTGCCCTGAGTAATTGTAGACAACATACCTCAAGGACTAAATGAATATATACAGGAGGTCATACTGCAAGAACTCACTAGGTGGCAGTCAAGAGTCAAGAGGTACCATACAGCTAACAATCTGGGTGGATGAAGCCAGAGATTCAGGTAGAGATAAATTTCATCTAGGGAAGGGGGAGGGAGGTATAGAATATGCAAGGAAGCAGCTAGTCCAGGGGTGGAGAACCTGTATCCTCAAGGCCTCATGTGGTGCAGGTTCCCCATCCCTGAGCTAGGCTAATATACCAAGGATGAGCAAGAGGTATTTTCAGCAGGGTGTGCTGAAAAGAGTGCTGATTTTGGAATTAAATCCAAGCTATACCAATAATTACCTATATGGCCTTGGGTAAATCACCGCACCTCCTTGGACTTTAATTTTCTTATCTATAAAATGAACGAGTTCTCCTCAATGACCTCTACGGATTCTTCCAATATATACCACTTCCAGCCATGATTTACTTTATATTTCCCCTCACCCAATCCCCAAATTCTCAACAAATGCTCCTCTCCCTACATCCTTTTCCAGCTCTGAAACCATAATTGAAACATTGCTTCCATTGCTACTGGAAAGGATGTGTCAGTCTGCCCCCTTATGACTCTACCCACCATCCCTGAAACTTTTCACACCAAATGTTCACTGTAGCCACCATTCCCCCACCCATATGTATTGTTTCCTCTTTTAGAATATAAGCTCCTTGAGGGCAGATACTGTGTTCACTTTTGTGTTTAAATTCTCAGCATTTGGAACTATGTGCTTAGCACATAGCAGGGGTTTAATCAATGCTTCATTCATTCACTTGAGGACAAGTGGACTGGACTATGGGTGGCCTGGTTCTGGAATATGCCCAAACATTTCCTGTCCAGTTCCAGTCCAAGCAACCCCATGGAAACTTGTCAGAGAGCCTATTTTAGGTCATGTGTGATTAAGGGACTGGTACTGCATGATGACAAAAAATCTCCCAATTGGCTGCAGAGCCTAAAGAATTCACAACTCATGGATTGCTGAGTGAGTACGCTTACAAAAGAGACAACCTGCCTATCTCTCATGCTCCTTCATTCACTTGTTATTCCATCCTTGAATCTAAGACAGGGAAAAATAGGTCTCCTTAATGGGAACCACTCACAAGTGTCCAGGTCATAGTCAAGGTGGGATCAAGGATAGGTAGGGACAGGTTTTGAATGAAAACCACAGGATACCAATAGTAGGCATCAGTATATAGGGTTGAACAACAGCAGAGGTAAATTTTGTTTCTCTGACCATTAGAGGCCATAGTGAGTAGGCTGTGGGCCAGAGCCACCAGGGATTTAAAGGCTCACTTGCCCATGGAACTTTATGGGGGCCTGAAATTCATCTGTTCTCATTATTCTAAACAATATAACTACTCTGTCTGTAGAGTTTAATTAAGGCCAACAAAGATATAGCCGACAACCCTGGATAGTACTAAGCTGGGAAAATATGCCATGAGCCTCCAATAAATGGAATTCCCAAGTCATGCACCGAGCAGATGGCGCCCTGGAAATTTAGCGGCATTCTGCAGTTCCATAGTTGCAAGTACATTAAGAGGTTCTTGGGTTTGCCCAATATGACTAATGGTTCATTCTACAATTCTTAATACAGAAGATTTCCCTGACAGGTTGACTATGGCAGCATGGAGCCTTCCACGAGGCTGCTGAGGTTCACCCAACATCTCTATATACACACAGTGATGCATCATCTCTGTGCATTTGCCCTGGCTGAGCCCCAAACCTGGAATACTCTCCTCCTTACCCCTGCCTCTTAGAATCCCAACGTTGCTTCTTCTTGTCCTGTATTCTCTGCCTTTGTCAGCCAAACTCTTCAAAAAAGCTTGTTTTCACTGTTGCCTGTACTTCCTCTCCTCTCAACCTACTCTTCAACTCTTCACAATCTGGCTTCTGATCTTATCGCTCAACTGAAACAACTATCTCCAAAGTTGCCAGTGATCTCTTAATTACCAAACCTGGTCTCTTCTCAGTCCTCATCCTTCTCAAGCTCTGCTGCACTTGATACCACCGACCTCCCTCTCTCCCTTCTCCTCTCTGGGTTTACCTCAAATTACTCTTTCCTGGTTCTCCTCCTACTCATCTGACTATTCCTTCTTCATCTCCTTTCCTGGCTCATCATCCATAGCATGTCCGCTCACTGTGGGTGTTCCCCAAGATTCTGTCCTGGGCCCTGTTCTCCCTCCTGGTGACTTCTTTTGCTCCCATAGGCTTAATTGTCATCAGAGGTATATACCAACAGAGGTATATATCCAACCTCAGTGTCTCCTCTGAACTTCAGTCCCAAATTATCCACTGCCTTATTGGATGTTTCAAAGTATATGTTCCAGAGGCATCTCAAACTCATCATGTCCGAAAGAGAATACATTACCATTGCCCCCCTCAAACCCACTCCTCTTTGAAACTTCCCTATTTATGTCCTAGGACAGAATCTTGGTGAACATGCACAGTGAGGGGACATGCACCTGACCTCTTCTCCCTAGTCACCCAGCCACTACCTTCAGTTGGGGCCCTCCTCATCTCTTGCCTAGATTAATGCAACAGCCTTCTGACTGGTCTCCCTGCCTTAAGCCTTTCCCCACTACAATGCATCCTACCCATAGCTGACAAAAGGATTTTTCTTAAGTGCAGATCTGGCCCTGGCACTTAATCAACTCCAGTGGTTCCCCATTCTTTAGAGGATCAGATAAACTCCTCTGGCTTTTAAAGACCTTTACAACCTGCCCCAGTCTATTATTCCAGCCTCATTACACATTACTTCCGTCCCACACTCTACAATCCAGCCAAACTGTCGTCCTCCCTGTTCTTCCTGCAGGGTATTCCTTCTGCCATCTTCATGCTTCTGTCCTGGCTACCCCCATGCCTGGAATGTCCCCCTCCTCATTTCTGCCCCACAGAATCTTTGTCTTCCTTCAAGACACAGCTCAAGCACCACTTTCTGCAGGAAACATTTTCTGGTTCCAATTGCCAGGGCCCTCTTTCTCTAACTACCCTGCATTTATTTTGTATTTGTGTTATATTTGTTCGGTTGTTTCAGTCGTGTCCAACTCTCTGTGACCACATTTGGGGTTTTCTGGGCAAAGATACTAGAGTGGTTTTCCATTTCCTTCTCCATCTCATTTTACAGATGGGGAAATTGAGGCAAACAGGGCTAAGTGACTTGCCCAGGGTCACAAAGCTAGCTAGTGTCTGAGATTTGAATTCATGAAGATGAGTCTTCCTGACTCCAGGCCCAAGGCTCTATCCACTGTGCCACCTAGCAGCCTTATTTGTTTGTTTGTATATGTATGCATATTTATTTTGAATATTTATATATTTCTATAGTAGCCTAATTATATATAATATAGATATATATTTGTCATGTGCACACATATACACATACACATATATATTTGTGCTATCCATATGTACATGTTATTTCTTTTACTAGAGGAAGGATTGTTTCATTTTTATGTCACTAATGCCTAGCACAATGCCTGGTATACAGTGGACACTTATCAAGCTAATTAACTAACTGATTGAAGACAGATCAAGGGCAAACAGAGAAGGAGATAGAAAACTGCCCATAACCCATATGTACAAAAATATTTATAGCAGTTCTTTTTGTGGTGGCAAAGAATTGGAAATCAATTGGGGAATGGCTAAATAAATTATGGCATATAAATGTAATGGAATACTATTGTGCTATAAGAAATGAGGAGCAGAGGGACTTCATAACCTAGAAAGACCTATGTGATCTGATGCTGAGTGAGGGGAGCAGAACCGGGAGATCATTATACACAATTACAGACACAGGGTATCTGTGATGACTAACTTTGATCGACTTGGCTCCTCTCAGCAATACAAGGTTCAAAGACAGCTCCAAAAGACTCATGATGGAAAAAGCTATGCACATTCAGAAAAAGAATTACAGAGTCTGAATACAGATTGAGGCAAACTATTTGCTCTCTTTTTTTCTTCTTTTTTTGGTTTTGTTTCTTCTTTCTCATGGTTCACTCCATTGGTCATAATTCTTCTTTACAACTTAACTATTGTGTAAATAAGTTTAATGTGAAGGTATATGTAGAACCTATATCAGGTTACATGCCATCTTGGGTGGGGAGGAGAGGAAGGGAGAGAAAATTTGGAACTCAAAAACTTGTGGAACTGAGTGTTGTAAACTAAAAATAAAAAATAAATTAAAAAAAGAAAACTGCCCGTAACTAACACTAGCCCTTCTTCTTACCGTTAGATCTCTTTGATGCCTACCAGATATTTACCCAGACCTCCATCTATTGCCTATTGCCTCAAGGGTAAGTTCTGCCCACCCACCTGGCCACTCATACCTTGGGCCCACTGTCAAACTTCCTAGATCACAGCTGTTTAGGCAGGTACCCCTATGTCTGCCATGTGTCACTATGCAGTCTTCACCTGCTGGAAATCTGCCAGATCTCCCTTGGTACCAACCTCCTGACTGTCCAGTATTCTAACATCACCTGCTGTTGTTCCCTATTCTGATCTTCTATCTTGCTCTACTGGGTCTGTCTAGCCTCTATGTCTGTCCCAGTATGGACCACCACTGCCCAAGTCCCACTCCCCAAGTCCACTTCTAACCCAAGCAGAAGTGACCTACAAAGATGGCGGTTAGATCAGGTGGATGATCAAGTGTGTCTGTCTGCTGCCATCCACAATCAGAATGATTTAAAAAATATTAGCAAACTCTTTGTTTGTTGAGATTGCTCATTACCACCAAATGTAATCAACTCCTTCCTTCCCATTCCAAATCTATGACTATATACCCTAAACTCTCACAACCTCATTTTCCACCTTCAAAGTGATACCCAGAATTATATCGAACCCTGTAAAATAGTGTTTTTAAATGCATAAAATAAAATATATACGGCCACAAAGGAAGCTAAACATAATGAAATGCAAGTTATCAAAACATGTTTTAAAAACCAAGTTCATCTCATTTACCATGGGTAACTATACAGAATTCAAAGTCCAGAAAACCAAGGATTCCCACATACACCAACACACTTGGTTCACTAGAAGGGTTATAAGCCTAAGGTCTATTGGATGGTTGAGAACATGTCCTGGATTACCCAAGCTTTACATCATACAAGGCCTGACTGATCCAAGCCTTATATTGTGCAAGGCTTGATTAACCCAGGCTTTGAGGACCCCACCACTGGAGCAATGAGAAGAGGGATGATGTTAGAGTCCCCATGGAGGAGCAGGGCTGTTGCCCAATCTTCCCAATGTCAAGGAAACCACAGGCCCAATATCTAGGCCTCTGGCATACTTCCATTCCACATCTATATGGAGAAGATACCCCTGAGAGAGGAGACTCAGAGTGAAGGAGCCTCATTAAACATACCACCACGGGCATTTTAAGTTCCAAGTGGCTGAACACAGAAGGTGAGGCTGAGTAGATAGGTCTGGCCTCTAGTTTAAAGGACAGCAAAAGTCCTCAGCCATGACAGTTTCCTGTTTTCTGTGACCACGTTCCAGGAAGGTCTGCTGAGGTCACCTTGACATTGAACTATGTACACTTTTCTTTACCTAACGACTGGGCTTCTTCACCCTCCCTTGGTAGCTTGACATGTGGTGACTAAATCAGATTGCCTAAGTATGCCCATAGTGCTTAACCCCTGATGACCAGGACCAGCAGTCCTAAGCCAGGACTCCTGCCCAGCTGCTCTAGCTACAAGTTATCAGTGTTTTCTAAAGCCTTTTTATCACCATCATTTTTGTTGTTACGATTGAGTCATTTCAGTCATGTCTGACTCCCTTCTTGGCAAAGACACTGTAGTGGTTTTCCATTTCTTTCTTTAGCTCATTTGACAGATGAGGAAACTGAGGCAAACAGGGTTAAGTGACTTGCCCAGGGTCACACAGCTCCTGACTCCAGAGCTGGCACTCTATTTACTGAGCCACCTGGCTGCCCCATATCACCATCATAGAAACTCTGAAAAGGCACCTTCAGGTATATGGGAGATCTTATAGACCAAAAACAAATAATACCTAACTCCTACCTGAAGGGAGGCCCTGGTAACTTACTAAATATTAAGGGGCAAGAAAACACAGCAGGAATGGGAAGAAAAAAGAAAGTATGAATACATAAAAAAGGATTTGCCTCTTATTTCCTATTTCATTTCTTGATTAAAAAAGACTACACAGAGCAATTATTTTTAAATCTCCTAACACCAATTTGGAGTTCCAAGGAACCTTGGAGGTCGTTGAATGCAACCCTCTCATTTTACAGATGGAGACTGCATTAAAACCTGGAAATGTTATGTGTCCTAGGGTTACACAGCAAGCATGTGAAGGAGGGAGAACTCAGACCCAGGTCTTCCCGACTCAGTCCAGTGCTCTACTGTAGTCCACTACTATAACTGTAAAGTGCTTAGTGCAGTGCCCAGCACATAGTAAGCGCTATATAAAGGATGTTAGCTGCCATCATGATGACGATGATTGCCAGAGGGTTTTAACCTGGAGTCTTTCAACTTAAAATTTAAAAAAAAAACATCATTTCAATATATTTGGCTTCCTTTATCATCCTAGGTATTTTACTTTATTTTATGCATTTGAAAACGTTATTTTGAGAAAGGATCTGTCTATGGGCTTCATCAGACTGACTGCCCATGGGGACCATGAAACAAAAACTGGTTAAGAACCCCTGAAGCTGCCTCTTACTCTCTGTGAACTAAATGTAAAGGTTATAGACCTACACTGTGATCACCAACCCAAGAAGCGATGGGGTCATTTATATGACCGCGACACTATTAAGACCACAAGCTGTTTACCTGCAAACGGGGGTCCCAGCAATGCAGATATTCCATTGGCACAAATGATGATGCCGTAGGCATTTGCAAGGTGTTCTATGCCCACCAGATCTTCAGTCACCACGGGCATGAGGGAGAAATAGCCACTGGAAAAGCCTATCAGGGCACACATGGCTGCCAGGCTGGCATAGGTGTGCATCAGCGGCAGAATGAGGATGCTGATGACGAGACTCAAGTTAGCCAGCAGAAAGACATTCCAAACGCTGATGCAGGGCAGGTCGGCTACAATCCCAAGGATCACTTTTCCAAAGATATGAACTATTGCTATGATCGAGGTCAAGGGGAAAACATCGTTTTGTTCAGACAAATTGTACAGCTTGACTATTTCTGGGAGATGAATAAATGGAATCACAAAGCTACTATAGGCAAAGAGGGCCCAGAAAATAAAGGCTACGAACATCCGATTCGTAAACAGGGAAGCGGCTCCAAAATAACTGGAGTACCAGTCCCAGAATCCCTTCCTGATTCTGATGGTTAGTCGGCTCACGATCTTAAGAATGCGCAGAGCGTACATGTTCTTTCCAAGCGGAACTCTGTCTTTGCCTTTGCCTTTGCTCTCCGGGACTGGGGTGTTACTGAGCACTTCTTCCTTCGCTGGCCCGTCCTCTCGCTCTTCTGTTTTGTTGAGGTGCCCATTTGATTTTATGGACTCCGTGGAATGCGACAGAGGGAGTTTGAGATCCCGCTCCCCAGCTTTGCTTTTAAGGATTTGCTTGCTTTGGGTCTCATTGGGAGCGAGAGGCCTCATGAGTGCCCCGCAAACGCACAGGTTCAAGGAGACGGCCCCTTGGATGAACATTGCGCTTCGCCACCCGTATTCTGAGCAAAGATATTTTAGTAAGACGGTCATGAGGAAGGTACCGAATCCTGTCCCGGTGGTACTCAGCCCCTGAGCTAGGGCTCGTCTCTTCTGAAAATACTGTCCCACCATGACCACCGCAGGGAGATAGACCATACCGCTGCCAAACCCTGGCAATAGATTTTAAGAAGGAAAATGAAACATAGAAGGCCATGGCTTGATTTGAATATATTTAAAACAGTTTTGGCTACGTATAGATAAATCCTAAAGACAATATCTGGCCCACAGAAAGGTGGTATTTTTTTCCCCTAATTTAGCTTTCTCACTGGGTTATGTTGCGTATACTAGACTCATGATAAAATAAATTTAAATGATATTATTTACAGATGTTCCGTTTGGGCATTCAGGCAAGCAACTATTTATAAGGGTGACCAGGAGACATTTGGGGACAGTTTTCAGAAATTACAGTCAAAACGTAGAAATGTTTAATATGATTGTACATGTATAACCTATATCGGATTGCTTACCGGCTTGGGGTGAGTGGAGGGCGGGAAGGGAAGGAAGGGGAGGGAAGGGAGAGGGGAGAGAGAGAAAAAAGTTTGGAACTCAAAATCTTATAAAGGTGAATGTTGAAAACTTTCTTTACGTTAAAAATTATAGTAATTAAAATACTATTAAAAAAACTAAAGTCAAGCATCTGATCAGGACATGACAGTTTAATGAGCTGGGAATGTGGGTTTTTATCTCTTATCCATAGTTCTTAGGCTCTTCGCTGTAGGTTGCCTTAAGTCCCTCCCCGCACCAATCCATCCTCCAAACAGTAGCCCCAGTGATTTGCTAAAATACAGGGCTGACCAAGTCACTCCCTCTCCACAATCCAATAAACTACTATAGCCTCAGAGATCAACTATAAAGTCCTTTGGCATTTGAAGCTTTTTATAACCTGGCCATCTTTCCAATTACTCCCCTCCATATGCTCTCTGATTCATAAACTTGTCATTTCTTACATACCACACTCCACACCCATCTTTGAGACTCTGTACTGTCTGGAATGTTCTTCCTCCTGACTTCTAAGAATCCCTGGATTTTTTCAAGTCTCAGTCCAGACACTACCACATCTGAAAATGGCCCTTTCTCAGGCTCTTGCCCTTTCCCCCAGCTGCTCATACTTTCCCTTTTGCAATTACCTTCTGTGTACAGATATCATGTATGTAACTAATTATATGCAGGTTGTCACCCCCATTAGAAGGTGAGTTCTTGAGGGCAGGGACTGGGTTTCTTTCTGTATTTCTTTGCATCCCCATCCCTTACCACAGTCCCTGGCGCATAATAGGTACTTTACAAATGCTTGTCATCTTGACTTGATCTCCCCGAGTCTTGGTTTCCTCATCTGCAAAATGATGGGATTGGACCTCATGACCCGTAGAGCCTCTTCCAGGTCTACCACACATTTATGATTTGGTAATGATATTAATAGTAAACAGTAAAAACTTAACCTAAGTCTCGGGTTTTCTCATCTGTAAAATGACAGAGTTGGACTTAATCAATTCTAAAGTCTCATCCTCGTCTATTTCTGTGCCATATTTTATAATTTGGTCATGATATTAATAGTCAGTCAAAAGCAACTTGTTACTGACTGACTAAGCTGTCGGATGCCTTTGTTTTGAGAAGAATCAAACCATTTTCAGAAGTGGAACACCACAGACTGCTGGAAAACAGCACAGCTTCTTTTCTCTGTTGTTCCCAGCTGACCCTGAAAACAGGGTGAACAAGACCCATCTCCACTGAGTCATTCTGCCCTCATCCAGGCATTTCAGCATTAGCTCATGGCTTCGGTTCACATTTGGAGCTCTCCAACACAAAGCTCAGAAAGGTCCCTGTGTATTTGTAAGTTCCAAAATAAAGCAGATTCTCAAAGGAGAGGGAACTTCTTACTCTGATTCCTCCTTGCAATACAGAAAGTGCCTACTTATGGTGGTCAATGAGGAGAGGCAGCTAGGTGGCAGGGTGCACTTGGAGTCAGGAAGCCCGAGTTCAAATTCCATCTCAGACATTAGCTGTGTGACCTCAAGTAAGTCACTGAACTTTTCTGATCCTCAGCTTCCTCATCAGCAAAACGGGGATAATGGTAGCGCTTACCTCACAGTGAGACAATGGATGTAAAGGGGTTCAGAAACCTTAAGTGCTATAGAAATGTGAGTGGTTCTTATGAATGATGACAGAAGAGCTCTGTCTGTCTCCCGTAATGTCTAGCTTTATTGTGTGACTGTTCATAGCATCTGCCTTTACCTTCATTTACAAAGACCTCTGTGTCCAGATCGGGCCAATATTCACCTCCCTTGAGAACCTTCTCTGAACTGGTCTCCTAGTAACTGGGGTCTCTTACAGAATTCAGTAAATCCCCATTTACAGAGGCAGCTCTGATGGTTAAATTAGGCATGAAAAGAAGGCTGTTTCTGTGCTACTGTATTTTTATGGGTCCTTCTATGATATAGCAAACTCAGATGTTGGACAATCTGAGTCACTGGGCCATCCCTGATGACCCAATGGATGACCACCACGGGGCAAAGGGCTATGCCTGAGAGCATGCATTGGACCCTTGCAAATCACCTGGCTGAGGTACAGCTGATCCAGAGTTCAGACCCTGAATTCTCATCTAACATTTGAATATGGAAGAAAACTGGCTAAAATAAATACCATGCATGACTTCCAAGGAGAGGTAAAGCCACATAGTGGGGAAAGCCATCCTCAGATCTCCTACCAAGTCCTCTTTTCTGCTCTTACTATGTGACTCTGGACAAGTCACTTAATCTTTCAATGCTTCGGCAATTTTCTAAGACTATAAATTAAAGAGAAGTCATTGATCTGCCTCTGTGGAAAATGTTGCACATTGATGAAATCATATACCCTGAGCTGCACTGCCTCCCCCACAAAAAATGCCAAGGGTACATAAGGCAGTAATCTATAAATCCCTAATGATTCTCTAAATCCTAACAATTCAAGTAAACTACAACAATTTCTGGTTAGTAGAAGATTTGTTTTTTAATACCTGGAATCTATATGCAATTGTGAAAAAAGTGAAATTCAGAGGTATAATTTGAATGGAATAGATACCTAAAGATGTATAATTTCTGCTAAAGTGGTATACATCTTGAATTAAAATCAGTGGAAAATCCCTAGAGAGATTATTTAAATTTCCCAGAGAGTACTATAATAATTAATTTCTTGACTTTAAAAAAAATCTTCTCACTCTTAGATAATCTTTACAGACAGAAGAACAAGGAAGGAATGAAGGAAAGAAGGAAGGAAGGAAGGAAGGATGGAAGGAAGGGAGGGAGGGAGGAAAGAAGGGAGGGAGGGAGGGAGGAAAGAAGGGAGGGAGGGAGGGAGGGAGGAAAGAAGGGAAGGAGGAAAGAAGGGAGGAAGGATGGAAGGAAGAGAGGAAGGAAGGGAGGAAGGAAGGAAGGGAGGGAGAAAGGAAGGAAAGAAGGAAGGAAGGAAGGGAGGGAGGGAAGAAGGAAGGAATACAGGAAGGAAGGAAGAAAGGAAGGCAGAGAGGAAGAGAGGGAGGGAGGAAGGGAGGAAGGAAGGAAGGAAGGGAGGGAAGCAGACATCTATTAAGGGCCTTCATTTGCCTGGCGCTCTACTAAGTACTTTACAGATATTATCTTCACTTGATCCTCACAAGGAAGTAGGTAATATTATTATCCCCATTTTACAGTTGGGAAAATGGAGGCAGATAGAGGTTAAAGTGACTTGCCCTTAGTCTGAATCTGTGATTTGAGCAATGTGAGGAACTCCCAGTGTGGCAGCTCCTTTCACCCACGCAGATATGCAGCTTGGTGGTGATTTATCATCTTGGAGAGTTTCCTGGAGGAGATGAAAGGTACCACCCAGGATCACACAACGTGTGTCAGAGTCAGGACGTCAACGTGGGTTTTTGTGACTCTAAGGTGGACCCTCTATCCACTATTGGCATCATTTAGAACAGTTGTTCTGTGATGATAGCATCATAAACATAATACTTAAAAATTTAAACACACAAAAAGATACTATTGAGAAGTAGCTAAAAAAAAGATGCCTCAGGAGTCTGAACACAAGTGTAGAAGTGATTCTAATCTTCTGTGTAGTTTAAAACAAATTTTATATCAGGAAGGAAAATGATCACTGGGTAAAACTAATATCTAATCATATTTGACTTCACTATTAAACTGAACAATCATGCCCACACTGGCCTTACTGTCATCTTCCTACAGCACCTGGCACGTGTGGGCACTCAATGAACGCCTTAACTCACTGACTGATTTTACTCTCACATTAGTGTGATGTAGTGGCCAGGACTGTCCTGAATTTCAGTTCCAGCTCTGTCACTTATTACCTATGGGATGTTGGGCAAGTCATCTAATCTGCCTCAGTTTCCTCATCTGTCAAATGGCAATAATGATTTTTGTTATATACCTTATAGGATTGAATAAAAACACTTTTTTAATCCTCAATGTTCTAGGCACATTTTCGCAACTGTGTTAAGAACCATGTGCTCACAGCAGGCCCAGGGGCTTGTGGGGCTCAGAACAAAGAGGTCAAGGAAGGGCCAGCCCTTCCTCCACACTATTCCTGCCACTGCAGAGGGAGGGGTTCACATATGTAGAAAGAACACTGTATATAATGTCAGATTTTTTTCTTTTCTTCTTCTTTGAAAAAATTATTTGTTATAAGGGATGGCTGTGAGAAGGAATACAGGGGAAAATGTAGGTGATAAAAAAGATAATAATAAAAATCAATTAAAAAAATACTTCCTCCCCTTAAAAAAAGTATTTTCTGTACTATTTTTTTTGTCCATACCTTGGAACACAATCCAAATCAACATCTTTGTTTTGTTATGAATTCTTCTTTTTATTTTTGGTGCTGGTAATTTGGCTTTCTTCTTTCTTTTTTAAAAATTACACTAGCTAATGATTCATACACTAGCTAATTTGCACACTAGCTAATGATTGCCAAGTCAACAAATCAATAAGTGTATGTTACGGGCTTACTATGTAGAAGGAAACACATACAAGCCAAAAAAAAAAAGCCATTTCCTGCCCTCAAGGAACTTCTATTAATAGATCCACGTGTTTGGGGGAGTGAGGCACAGTCCTGATTCCCATTAAAATAAATTATGTGGGTATCTCCATATAATGCAGGGATTCTTTTGTGTGTCATGGCCCCTTGGCAGTCTGGTGGAGCCTATGAACTCCTTCTCAGGACAAGATTTTCAAATGTATTCGATAAAATACAAAGGCTTACAAAGGAAACTAATTATATTAAAATAAAGTTGTTAAAATATTTTGGGGGCAGCTAGGTGGTGTAGTGTATACAGCACTGGAGTCAGGAGGACCTGAGTTCAAATGTGGCCTTAGACACTGTATGACCCTGGGTAAGTCACTTAACCCCAATTACCTCACTCCACCCCCAATTTTTAAAAAAAAAAAACAAGCAAACCAAAAAACAAGTTCATATTAAGAACCCCTGATGAAATAAAAACATGGACTTCTCTCAAGTTAATAGTTCTACTCTGATGCTTTCCTATATGGTATGGAAATGACCTTGTCTTCTGCAAGGCTATGTTCATGGGATGCAAACTCTGATAACAGGTAAGGCTTTGAAATAGGCCTAGTGACAGAGCATCCATCTATCATTCAAAGGTCAGCCTAAGTTTGGAAAGGCTTATCACTAAAAGGCTAGCCATCAAATTCAGGAATTAATTCGGCCAAAGCATCTTGTGTGTTGTTGTTCAGGTGTGTCCAACTCTTCATGATCCCATTTGGGGTTTTCTTGGCAGAGATACTGGAGTGGTTTACCATTTCCTTCTCCAGCTCATTTTACAGATAAGTAAACTGAGACAAACAAGAGTAAGTGATTTACCCAGGGTCACACAGCTAGTACGTGTCTGAGACTAGATTTGAACTCAGGTCTTCCTAACTCTATCCACAACACCACCTAGCTGCCCCAAAGCAGCTCATTAACACTGTTTACTGAAGTAGAACTAGGATGAGAGCATGTGCCTATAGAGATGGAATCTCACCTGTGGTGTCTCTCCTCTGTATATGTTTTGTATGTAGCTATTTACATAATCATTAGATTATGAACTTCCTGGAGGCAGGGGCCATGGATTTGCCTCCTTTGTCTCCCCAGTGCCAAGTATAGTGAGTTTTTAACGCCAATGCACCAGGAGCATTTGGACAATTCTTTTGGGGTATGACGTGATTGAACTTGGCCTGTGGTAGCCATGAGCAGTAAGCCTCCCACCATTTTGAACTCTTGAGGCCTTCTTTGGTAAAATAAATATGGGCTCCTTGAGAGCAGGGATAATTTTACTTTTCCATGTGTGTCCGCTTAGAACAGTTCTTTAAACAGAGGAAGCATGAAGCAAATCCTTCTCCATCTGTTCATTCTACGAGTTTTCATAGCCTGACCTATACAGTGGGGAAAGGTGACCCACCCAATGTAACACAGGTAACAAGTGTCAGACTTGGGATTTAAGCCTAAATCTTCTAAAAGGAAATCTCACAATATTCCCACTGTGCCACACCTTTTCCAGCAAATTGTTGATCTCAAGGGATTAGACCTGTGATTTTATTGGAATAGAGGAAATTATTGCCGCCAATGTAGATTGGCACCTTCTCTGCAACTTGTGATCTGACAGAGACTGGGTGATTTGTCTAGGGTCACACAGACAGTGCGTGTCAGAGGCAGGATTTCAACATGTGTTCTTGGCTTCAAGATTGGCTCTCTTCTTTGGTATGAAGCTAAAACTTTGTTAACCTGGGTAATTTATACCCTAACAGTGCAGTTATCTTTCCGATTATTGTTGGAATTAGGTCTAATTATAAAGAGAACATAATGAAAATTTTAGACACAGAGCATTGTATTTTGCTAACTCTGAATGTAAAGTGTTAAATTTTCCTTGTACTCTCAGCAGCTAACCCTGGCTTGTTTTTCTGAGAAGTTCTCTTCAGTTTGACGCAGACAAAGGGCAAAGGGTGATGTGACTAATCTCAGCTCCAAAGAAATGTTCACAGTCTTTATAGAACGTTTGAAATAACATGTGTTGGAGCTGAACATGAAAACATTCTCATTAGAACACTGCAGTGGAGAGAGCATAGGGCCTGGATTCAGGAAGACCTGAGTTCAAATGTGGCTTCAGGTACTTACTGGCTGTGAGACCCTGAGCAAGTCACTTAACTTCTGATTGCCTCAATTTCCTCTTTTGTGAAATGGGGATAAGAATAGAATTTACCTCAAGAGCTGCTATGAGGATCAAATGTCAAGTGCTTAGCACAGTGCCCAGCACATAGTAAGCACTATATAAACGTTGTTTTGTTTCAGTTGTGTCTGACTCTTTGTGACCGCATTTGGGGTTTTCTTGGCAAAGTTTTCTTGGTTTATCATTTCCTTCTCCAGCTCATTTTACAGATGAGGAAACTGAGGCAAAGAGTTAAGTAACTTGCCCTGGGTCACACATGTAGTAAGTGTCTGAGCCTGGAGTCAAACTTTAGGACCAGCGCTCTGTGTACTATGGCATCACCTAAATTTAGAGCTGGAAGATGCTTTAAAAGCCAACTAGTTCAACCCTATTACTTTACATATGAGGAAGGTGAGGCCCAGAGATGTGGGTATGTTTTAGAGGGAGTTTTTGCTCAGGTGCAGGTAGCACCAAAAAGATGGCCCCAAAGGCTTCCAGCTCTAAGAGCCTACGATTCCATCCCCTTGTCCAGGGAATTGTTACTGGGGAGACTGGCCACTCAAATACTTCGCAACAACAAAGATGTACATTTAGAGATGTCATTTAGACTCTGCAGCTCACGTTCAGAGGCCAAATATACGCCATAATGTGGTCAGAACGAAACCTGATACAGGAAGCTGCCTTTATCTGCAGAACCATGAGGTACATGTGGGTCACCCGGAAACCACATTTAACCTGCACACTCCTGAATAAACATTCTGCCTCGGAATGGCCTTCTGGAAGTGCCTCTGTCTCTATACACACACACACACACACACACACACACACACACACACACACTCACTCACACAGTCACACACACATACACAAAACACACTCACATACACTTACATACACCTATACACACACACACTCACACAGTCACACACACATACACACATTCACACACACTCACACAGTCACACACACATACACACATTCACACACACACATACATATATTTTACTGACATCTCACTAAGTTGAACATGACTATAGAGAGAAAAATTGCTGTACTTCAGGTCATGCTACAGAAATCAAACGAGAAGCTTTCTTAATCTATATTTTTCATTTAAACCAATTGCCTGCTCTTGAACAAGCTCCTCTTTCAAAGAAGTAACAGTGAGAAAACACTGGTACAGTGGGAAAAGCATTGGTTTGGGAGCCAGAGGACCCAAGTTCAAATTCCATCTCCTTGTTTATTAACTCTGTGAACTTGAGTGAATCAGTTCAGTTTTCTCATCTGAAAATGAAGGCCTTAGGCTGGATGGCCTCTGAGGTCCCTGCCAAGCCTAAAGGTATTATATATGCATGCCAAAGAAATTATTTCTTGTATAGTTCTTTTGTAACCTGAGTTAATAAATGATTCAACAAGCACCTACTTTTAATATATTCATACACATATTGCCTTCCTCTATAGACTGTAAGTTTCTTGAGGAACAGTTTCCTTTATGTCTTCGCATCTCCAGCACATCCTAAAAATGGCGTTTTAGGATGTGCTGGAGATGCGAAGACATAAAGGAAACTATTCCTCAAGAAACTTACAGTCTATAGAGGAAGGCAATATGTATTGATATGAATATATTAAAAGTAAGTAATACAAAATAAATGTTAAGGTAATTGAGAGGGGCACAGCTGAGAAAATCAGGAAATGCCTCATGGAGGAGGCTTAGTGACCTAAGGGATTTTTCGGAAGCAAGGAGGTGAGCAGAAGGGATAGAAACATATTTTGAGGCAGTCCATTTCTTATGGGGAAGGTGGAGCAGTCACCACCAAGCCTCACCTTCGACCTTCCCAGGGGTCTTGCCCGTGCACCAAGTAAAGAGAACACAGACTTTCTTCCTTACCCCACTCCCCTCATTTCTTGCTTACACAGAGGACAGGAGGACAAGGAGTAAGACGATTTAGATGGGTGTTTCCTCCTCCACGATGACCCCCTTCGCTAAAAGGCACCATGAAAACAGTGAAGCTCAATTTCCCGGCACGAACGCGCTTACCAGCCGCCACTCCGAAGGTGATGAAGAGATAATGCACGTTGGTGGCGTAGGCACTCAGCACCCAGCCCAGGGCATTCAGAATCCCTCCGATGATGGCAGTCTTGCGGCAGCCACACGTGTTAATGAACAAGCCAATGAAAGGTCCTGTCGCGGAACACCAAAAAGAATGAACGGTTCCAAGTGCATTGCCGTTCCTCCCCAGGAAAGCCTTGCCTGAACGCAACTAAACACAAACAGCCTTACACATAACGGTTGTCATTACGGAACTTGGAGAGTTTTTAAAACTAGGGTAAAAGTTGGAAAGATGCAGATTTAGATCGAGTCTTAAGAGCTTCCAAATAATTACAATGGAATGAGCTGTCTCAAAAGGTGCAAAAGGGTGGTACGGTGGGTAGAGAAGACCTGAGTTCAAATTTAAATTCTACCTTGGACATTTACTAACTGTGGGACCTGGGCAAGTTACAACCTCAGTTTCCTCACCTGGAAAACGGGGATGAGATAAATCATGAGATAAATGAGATTGTATATACTTCATTATAAACCTTAAAGTGATATATAAAGGTGACTTTTGAACAGGAAACCCTTCACCGGAAGTCTTCAAACAAAGGCTGGATGACCACTTGACAATTATATTGTTCAGGCAATAGTTGGGCTAGCTGGCCTCTGAGGACCCTGCCCACTTGGTAATTCTGTATAATGTTAAAAAAAAAAAAAACAACCCAGTCAAACAGATAAACTTGAACCAGCTCACTTCCAGTAATCTGTCTGAAAGACACACCTGATGTGTCATTGGTCAAGAAAGGTATAAAGTTTTCTGGCTTTTCTCTACCTGACTTAACTAGGTTAGACATGGTGAAGTTCAGTGGAAAATTCTGGATTCATTGTCAGAGACTATATATTCCAGTCCTGGCTCTCCTGTCTACTACTTTGGGCAAGTTGCTTAACACCTCTGGGTCTCAGTTTCCCTATCTGTAAAAAGAGCTGAGATTGGATCAAATGAGCTCAGCCTGAGGTCTATTCCATCCCTATTTATGTCTATGATCCTGGGAGGCAAAGATGCTGATTTATCCTTTTTTACTAAGAGTAATACAACGAGGAAACATGGATCAGAGTCTTGACAGACCTGGGTTAGAATTCTGCCTAGGATACTAACTAGCTGTGTGATACTGTCTGCCTCAGTATCCCCATCTGCAAAATGGGGATAATGATAGCACCTACCTCTGTTGTGAGGACCAAATGAGTCAATATTTGTAAAGCACTTTGCAAACCTTAAAAGGCTACATAATAATAGATATATAATATAATATGTAATAATAGATATAATGTATCTAATAATAGGTATGTACATATCATATCATAATAGATTAATATGTAATATTATGTATAATAATACATAATATATCAAATATGATAATGGATATAATATATAATATATCCAATAACAGGAGTGGCATATAATATTACAATGATGTTATATAATAATAGGTATATTGTATAATAAATACAAGACATAGTACATAATAGATATCTATTATATGTAATAGTACTGTATAGATATATTAGAGATAATATATATCTAATAATGGGTATGATTTATGATATATATATATATATATATAAAATTAGACAATAATAGATGCAATAATATACAGTACTTCAAAGTTTACAAAGCACTTTACAAATGTTAACTCATTTGATTTTCATAACAACCCTGGGAGGTGGGGTTATTATCCCATAAGCAGAGATAGACAATGGTTAGGTGACTTTCCCAGGGTCACACCTCTGGCTGAGGCTGCATCCGAACTTGGGTATTCCTGACTCCAGGTCCAGTGCTCCATCCACTATGCTTCTTTATAAATATTCTTCTTCATAAATATTAGTTTATTATTACTATTTGATGCAACAAATGTAGCTCCTCTACTTGTCTCTGTTTCTCAGATGAAAATGAGTGAATAATGAATGGCCATCCAGAGGTCTGTTGCCTCATAGGCTCATCCATCAAGCAAAACATGAGATTGTACATATTGTTTGTTAGGGTGACAATTTATGTTGTTCAGTGGTTTAAGTCATGTCCAACTCTGTGGCCCCTTTTGGGCCACAAGGAGTGGTTTGTCATTTCCTTCTCTAGCTCACTTTTCAGATGAGGAAACTGAGGCAAACAGGGTTAAATGACTTGCCCAGGTCACACAGCTTGTAAATTTCTGAGGCTGGTTTTGAACTCAGGAAGATGAATCTCCCTTACTCCTGACCCTGCACTCTTATGACAACCAATAGCCTCATTTTTCTCCTTTTGAGAAATGTCCTAGCCTCTTGTAGAATTGCCTAACCCCTTTTCTATTAGAACCTCTTAAAAACCCCAGCAGCCTGAATTCTATGGTGGGAGCTGGGGCAGGGGAAAGTGCTGTGTAATCATTAATCTACACAGCACCTCTGCTTTGTCCCCAGATGAGGCAAACTTAAGGATCTCCACAGAAGAAGAAGAAGAAGAGAAACATTTAAATACTGCTTACTATGTGCCAGACGATATGTGCTACATATACATAGCTTCACCTTGCTAATGGCTATCTTTGACGGTGATGCATAAATGCATGAGAAGCCTGAATCTTAAACACCGTGATGATGGAGAATTAACCAACGACTGCATTTGTTCACCATATTATCTTGGAGACAATCTGGCAGTAGATAAACATTTTAAAATAAAGATGGACATGAAGATGGGTAATGACTGCATGGCCAATACATCCTGGGACACTCTTGCTTTCTGATAATAACTAATAAGGACACAAGATGATAAATCTTAAAGAAATTTTAAGATAAAGGCTAAAGGCATTTCTTCTGTATCTTTTAGAATGATTTTAATGAATCTAGGCCATAATCACTCTACTATGTGAATGAAACTCTAATGAGTGGGTAAAGGTGTGGGGGGAAACTCATGCTTGTCAGTTTGCTATTAATAGGCCTTTTTAGAATTGAAAAGGCCACTTTCAATGGCCTGATTATATTCCCTATCCTCCAGAAACTGTTCAGAAGCAAATGCTTCCAATGCACAGTCTGGTTTTTTTTAATGTTACACTAAAAAAAGGATTTTTTGAATTTAATGCCCCAAAAGACAAATGGTAAATTCTGGGATTCAAGGAATATTATGTTGAAAAGAAACTTGGACTGTATACAAAGGCATTCATTGTTAGTAAGTCAGTAACTTAATTTCAGGGGGCAGCAAGGTGGTACAATTGAATGCAGAAAGAGTCAGAAAGACCTGAATTCAAATGTGGACCCAGATACTAGCTGTGCAACCCTGGGCAAGTCACTGAACTCTGATTACTGCTCTGAAGCTAGTATTTTCGAGGTACTCTGGGGGTCTGCTGTTAGCATGCTGGAGGGTACCCAGGTGGTGGATAGAGAGCTGGTTTTGGAGTCAGAAAGACTCATCTTCCTGAGTTCAAATCTGGCCTCAGACACTTATTAGCTGTGTGACCCTGGGCAAGTCACTTAACCCTGTTTGCCTCAATTTCCTCATCTGTAAAATGAGCTAGAGAAGGAAATAGCAAACCACTCCAGTATCTCTGCCAAGAAAACCCCAAAAGGAGGTCATGAAGAGTTGGACATGACTGGAAATGACTAAACAACAACAAAACTTAATTTCCCTGGGCTTCAGTTTCTTCAGTGAGAACCTAGATGACCTTAATTACAAAGTAATCGATCCACAAGCATGAATTAACTGTCTACCTGGCGCCAGGCACTCTCCTAGATACTGAGAACACAAAGACAAAAAGAAACCAATGGCTGCCTCTGGGACCTTGCATTCTTTGGCAGACTGGAGGCAAGGAGGAGGAGGACCACACACAGGGGTGGAATGAGCCATAGGCAGTGGTTGAAAACACTAGTTTCAGAGCAGCTAGGTGGTACGGTAGATAGAGTGCCAGCCCTGGCATCAGAGGGACCTTTAAATCTAGGATCTAAAACTAGTAGGCCATCAAGTTCGATTCCTTCAGCTCACAAATGAGGAAACTGAGGCTCACAGAATTTAAGTGACTTGTCCAGGATCACATAGCCAGTATGTACCCAAGACAGTGTTCAAAGTCAGGTCTTCCTGACTCTAAGTGATCATAGACCTTAAGCTGTCCAAACTCTCAAACTACGTGAGTCTTCTCCATTTTCTGAAAGTAGATATATAGTTTTAACAGAATCAAAACAGTCCATTCTCCCTGCCCAATCATTATTAAAAAACTGACTTCAACTGAGATGTGCATGATCATCAATGTTCCTTCCCACATGTGGCTCTTTTAGAGTCATCCACTGGAAAGGAAGCCGATCCTAAAGCTAAGTGGCCCTCCAATGAGAATGCAGTCTACAAAACATCTCTCTCTTCAAGCAAAAAGCTTCCAGGATTTGGAATGCTTCCCAATTAAGAAAGAACTAATCATTTTCTTGTCTGTGATTGACCAGATGAGCAAACTCTGGGAAGGGGAAAAACTCATTAGATCTTTAGGCCAAAAACTCTGTTCTTTTGAGATCTCAAGAGTGTGGTGGTGTGGCTTTTTCTGCACCACTGACGTGGTGTGACCCAAGACTGGGGTAAGAGTTTTGTGTCAAGCAGGGCTGTCTTTCTGCCTCTTGGTATCTCCAGTGCTCAGCATCATGGCTGGCACATAGTAGGGGCTTAATAAATGCTTATTGACTTAACTTAAAAATCAAATCAACCTCATCCACAAGGGGTCTGGAAGCATTTTTCCTTTATTCCCTTTTAAAATACTTTCCATCCTCATTGGAAACAATGCTCAATACTCATCTAGCTAACTGAGACCAATGGCTCTATTCACCCAAGAATGACCTGGGACATGGCAGGAGTGGCAATGATTAAGTGCTTTGAGAGCCATATCACTCACAGGTCAAGGCAAGAAGATTTAAGTAAGGGGAATGCAGGGGAAAAGACACTGCCTGGGAAGCTGATGGAGCTGGGTTCAAATTCTACCCCTGGCATTCATTACCTGTAGGACCCAAGGCAAGTCCTTTAACCTGTCTGGGCCTCAGTTTCTTTGTTTGTAAAAGGAAAGACTCAGACTTCACTAGATGACCTCTAAGACTCTTTCTGGCTAGGTGGCACAGTGGATAGAGCCTCTGGGCCTGGAGGCAGTTAAGACCTGAGTTCAAATCCAGACTCAGACACTCCTAGCTGTGTGGCCCTGGGCAAGTCACTTAACTGTGTTTGCCTCAGTTTCCTCATCTGTAAGAATGGGCATAATAATAGCACCTACCTCCCAGGGTTGTTGTGAGGATAAAATAAGTTAAGGATGAAATGAGTAAAGCACTCTGTCAACCTAAAATGCTCTATAAATGCTAGTTTGACTCCAAAGGCCACACTCCAGAGGACCGCCCAGTGTGACCCTGCCAGAATCCTAGAAACAAGATCTGGAATCTGAAGGCAGGCTCCCCCTGCCTCATCTTAGAGTGTTTGTAAAGAACCAAAGAGGGGTGTTAGAATTCCTTGTGAGGAGGGGTGAGAAAACCCGGCCACAGGCATGTCCTGCCTCCTCTTGGTTCTGTCTTTGGAGCCCAAGGATGGGGCCTCGCTCGTTCCCTGCTGGGTCTACCCGATAAAGGAAGGCTGGCTGAATGAGGAAGTGATGAATGAGTGTCCTTTCCTCGGTCCAGTTCTCTTTCTGAGGACACAAACACAGACCTGCCAAAATGAGGCAGTGAGTTTGGTACTCCACCAGCCATAAAATGGAAACGTTATCAGCTTGGCAGACCCAAAGGGTGACTTCCCAGAATTGAGTGAGAGGACAAAACCGGGCCAATGACAACTCTGGATGTGCTGCTCGACACTGATGCCAAACTTCATTCTTCTCCCCTGTGACAGGAGGACCCTGGTTTTCTCATGAGTGGGGTTGAATGGACAGGAATAATCTTAACCGCTTGCAGGTGAAAGCAGTCCACCAGAACCGAAAGCAACGGCATATATGTGTTGTCTGGTGCAGGGGGACCGGAGTTCAAATGTGGACTCTGCTGCTTAGCTTGTTATCTGTATGACCTGAGGCTGTGCACTAAATCTCTCCGGCTCTCACGGTCTTCAACTGTGTGACGAGAGTGGTTGATCTAAATAACCTCCAAGGTCCATCTGGTCTCCAGGAAATAAGGGTATTCTTTACTTTGACTCTGTTCGGCAAAATACTTTAGGAATATCTTCCTATCTGTGGTTTACTCACAGAATCAGACAGTGGGAAAGGACGTAGGAGGCCGTTTAAACCAATGGGCAAATAAGCAGAATCCCAATCCCATCCACCCATGGTTATTTTTTCTTTGTATTCCATGAAAAGGTGGTGACTCGAACTGGCTCTGACATTGCTGTTTCTGGTGCCGGAACTGGGGGCACCAAATTACTGCATGAGTTCTGGTTCTTGTGTCAGAAGTCCTGGGTTCAAATCATGGTTCTGATACTTGTTATCTATAACAAGAGCTAGCATTTGTATAGCGTTTTAACGTTTGCAGAGAATTTTACCCATATTATCTCATCTATCCTTAGAACAGTCCTGTGAGGAAGGTGCCATCATCCCCATTTTACAGATGAGTCAGAGGTTATGTGACTTGCCCAGGGTCACACAGCTAGGAAGTGTCTGAGACTGAGTTTAAACTTCCTGACTCCAGGTCCACTGAACCACCACTTCCCTGGGCCCCCACTTCCTCATCTGTAAGATGATGGGGTTAGGCGATATGATTTCCGTGGACTTTTGGCTCTAGACCTATGAAAAACTTGTGCTAATGTCTAGATAAAATCAGCATATTATTAAAGGTAATTAAATCAGCTTCATAGAATCATAGACTTTGAGCCGGACGAAGTCTTAGAGGTTATCTGCTCTGACTGCCCTTATAGAAATAACTTGGGAAAGCAAAAATATCTTCTTTGGAATGGACATACTTTAGTTTAGTGCTTCTTATAAATATTTTACAAATTAAGTTTTCAGAATTGGTGTTTTTTAATATCTGGAATTGGAACAAAATGTTTAGGGCCTATCCAGGCTGGCCAGATGTCAGAAATAGGGGCCATCATCCAGGGTACCCTGTCTTCTTGCCTTTCCTGGTCCTGGGATTTGGGACCTAGTCTGGGTTGCTTGACTGTTCCTGACCTTTGAAGTTATTAACTATTCATTTCTGGGAAGTAGAGAACCACCAGGCTTTGCCATTAGCCCTGGCACTGCATCCCGAGATCCTCTGTCCTTACCACCTTCCCTCTCTCTATGTTCTCCATGTTCTTCTCCTTGCCTTCCCGTCCCCAACCACCCACCTGAAGCTACCCTTGCCATCAGCCTGACAGGTCTGCCCTGCAGCTGAATTTTCTTTTATCTGTTATTTCTACCAATTAGAACATGAGCTTTCTGAGAGCAGGGACTGTTTGGTTTTGTTTTGTTTTTTATTTATATCCCCAGGACATAGTACAGTGCTTTCCATACTGCTTAATAAATGCCTTCATGTATTCACGAAGAAGCATCTTGGAGTATTGGAGATGGGAAGACCCAAATCCTAAAGACTCGAACCCTCCCTCTGACACACATGAACTTGGTGAGAGTGGCCAAGTCACTTAGCCTCTTTAGGCTCAGTTACGCCATCCGTAAAGTAAGAACAATGATCTCTGAGGGACTCATCTGTGAAATGAAACAAAAGACGTAGAAAAAAAACCCCAAGAAACAGTATATGGCTCAGCCGATACAGGTCTTACCATAACCTCATAACTATTGCTTTTGATGGAACTATATCAAAAGCCTCAATCACATGGAGGGAAAGCAGGTGAGTGGATCAGAAGTCAGTTGGTATATGACTGATACGTAGTTTGCATACCATGTGCACACACCTACAGAGACTACTTGCAATCCTTGCCTTCTCTCTAACTTCTCTGGTAATTAGAGGCAGCTAGATGGTGCAGTGGATAGAAACACCAAGCCTGGAGTCAGGAAAACTCCTCTGGCCTCAGACACTTACTAGCTCTGTGACCCTGGGAAAGTCTGTTTGCCTCAATTTCTTCATCTATAAAATGAGCTGGAGAAGGAAATGGCAAACCACTTCAGTATGTTTGCCAAGAAAATCCTAAATGGGATCAGAAAGCTAGTAAGGCATGGAAGGCTAATAAGGGGAAAAGGAGAATTTCCATGTTATGCCTACTTATCTAGTGTTTCCAGGACCCTGACAGACATACCAACGATAAGTGTGATCCCCATGCTGAGGGAGCTAACCCAGGCGGTCAAGCCTCGACTTTGATGAAATTCTTCAAGCCATTCCATGTTCAGCACACCTAGTGCCATCTGGGACCCCATGATGAGTATATGCACCACAAAAGAGGAAAGGACAATCATCCAAGCCCATCCGCTGTCAATGTTGGGGTTAGGTTGATGGGTCTTCTTTTCTTTTGGTCCATCTTCAAAATCATACCCAATATCTTCATGACTGGTGTACATTTTTCTACAATATTCTGAAAAATATACAGCAAATTATTTTACTAATCATGACAAAGAAAAATGTTTTTTTCCCCCTCATCCTCTCTCCCTCTCCATCACCATTAAAGGGATGCCCTCCTGTCAGAATGCCACGTCCTTTAGGATGATTTTAGAAAGGAAGTCTGGGAGGGGAAGAGACATTGGACCCAGATGGCTCCAGAGGAGAAAATGAGGCACAGCCCTCCCTCACTTAAATATGATTCACTTGCATGTTATAGCATCACCTCTCTGATGTCATGGTCCTCTTTGAGAACTAAGGATAAACAACAAGAAAGGAAGTAGGGGATAGTGGCTAGCCTATTCTACCTCTCCCTTTCCCCTTCTCCCAGTGCATTCTTTCTCATACCTTAATTTTATTTAATTTTTTAGATAATCATCTTATCATATTCAACTCATACCTGTGTATTCCGTCTATATACACTTCTTCTAACAGCCCTAATAATGAGAACGTTTTTAGGAATTACAAGTATCATTTTCCCATGTAGGAATGTAAACAGCTTAACCTTATTAAATCCCTTATGATTTCTCTTTCTTAATTACCTTCTTATGCTTCTTTTGAGTCTTGTATTTGAAAGTCAAATTTTCTGTCCAGCTCTGGTCTTTATCAGGAATGCTTGAAAGTCCTCTTTTCATTGAATATCCATTTTTTTCCCCTGAAGAATTATGCTCAGTTTTGTTAGGTAGGTGATTCTTGGTTGTAATCCTAGCTCCTTTGCTCTCCAGACTATCATATTCCAAGCTCTCCAGTCCTTTAACGTAGAAACTGATGAATCTTGCATTATCCTGACTGGGCCTCCATGATATTTGAAGTGTTTCTTTTTGGCTGCTTGATCTGGGAGCTCTTTGGCTATAATATTCCTGGGAGTTTTCGTTCTGGGTTCTATTTCAAGAGGTGATTGATGGATTCTTTTAAGGAATTATTTTCTTCAGTGAGCCTTTGGGCCTCCTTTTCCATTTGGCCAATTCTGCTTTTTAAGGTATTCTTCTCCTCAATGGCTTTTTGGACCTCTTTTACCATTTGGCCTAGTCTGTTTTTAAGGTGTTTTTTCTCCAGTATCTTTTTGTGTCTCCTTTACCAAACTGTTGACTTGCTTTTCATGATTTTCTTGTATCACTCTCATTTCTCTTCCCAATTTTTCCTCTACCTGTCACTTTATTTTCAAAATCCTTTTTGAGCTCTTCTGTGACTTGGGACCAATTCATATTTTTCTTGGAGGCTTTGGATGTAGGAACTTTGACTTTGTGGTCTTCTTCTGAGTCTGTGTTTTGATCTTCCTTGTCACAATAGTCCCATCAGTCTATAGTCAGATTTTTTTCCCATTGTTTGCTCATTTTTCTAGCTTATCACTTGATTTTTAACTCTTTGTTAAAGTAGAGCTCTGCTTCCAGGGTGGGCGTCACACTGTCCCAAGCTTCAGGGGTTTTGTGCCGCTGTTTTCAAAGATACTTCTACGGACTTGTAAGTTTTCAGTTCTTCCAAGGTGGTACGGTCTAAGGAGAATAGTTTACTACTCCCTTGGCCTGTGCTCTGGTCTGTGAGCAACCACAAGCACTCTTTTCTGTCCTGGAACTGTGAGGAGAGTCCCCCCTCCACCGTGGCCACAAGCTCTGCTATGTTAGTGCTCCTCCTCACCCTGGGACTGCCACCCAGGACTGTGACCTGGATCTGAGTATGGGCAAAGCAACAGAGTCCCGCCTCAATGCTAGCAAAAAGATCCCTCTAATCTCCTTCTGACCAGTTGTTTGACCCCCTTACCATCTATGGGCTGAGAGATCCAGAAGCAGGCACTGCTGCCGATCCAATCATTCCCAAGGTCTGCTCCTGGTTCGCTGGGTCTGGGGCCATGTTGGCATGGCCTGCACTGGACTGTGCTTCCTCTTTCACCCTGGTGTAACAGACCTTTCCTGCTGACCTTCTAAGTTGTCTTGGGCTAGAAATTTGTTTCACTCCATCTTTTTGCGGGTGCTCTAGAACTGGTTTAGAGTCATTTTTTGAAAGGTATGTGGAGGGGTTTGGGAGAGTTCAGGTGAGTCTCTGCCTTTACTCTGCCATTTTGGCTCCACCTCTGATTGATGGATCCTTTTAATTTCTATTTACCCTCTAGTTCTAGAATATCCATGGCAGTTTTCCTTTATAATTTCTGGAAAGATAAGTTATAGGTTCTTTTTTTGATTATGGCTTTCAGGTAGTCCAATAATTCCTAAATTAGCTCTTTTGGATCTTTAGTCCAGGTCAGTTGTTTTTCTGATGAAATATTCACATTTTCTTCTATTTTTTTCATCCTTTTGATTTTGTTTTATAGTTTCTTGATATCTCATAAAGTCATTAACTTTCACTTGCCCAATTCTAATTTTTAAGGAATTATTTTCTTCAGTGAACTTTTGTACCTCCTTTTCCGTTTGGCCAATTCTGCTTTTTAAGGAGTTCTCTGTGAATTTTTGTATATTTTTTTCCATTTGGCCAATTCTGCTTTTCAAGGCATTCTTCTCTTCACTGGCTTTTTGTGCTTCTTTTACCATTTGGACTATTCTGTTTTTTAGTGTTGTTTTCTTCAGTACTTTTTTGTGCCTCCTTTACCAAGATGTTGACTCTTTTTTTTTCATGATTTTCTTGCATCACTGTCATTTCTCTTCCCAATTTTTCCTCTACCTCTCTTACTTTATTTTCAAAATCCTTTTTGAGCTCTTTCATGGCTTAGGGCCAATTCATATTTTTCTTGGAGGCTTTGAACATAGGAGCTTTGACTTTGTTGTCTTCTTCAGAGTTTGTATTTTGATCTTCCCTGTCACCACAATAACTGCCTAACTCTTGGGAATTTTCCTATCTGGGGCCTCTAAGGTATTGTGTTCCACTCCTAACTTTTTGTATAACATAGATCCATAGAAAAGGGACCTAAGGGGCCGTATTGACCCTAGGTTATTTAAAAATATGAATTAATTTAATTAGCCAGGTTATGACTAAATTCCAAAGAGAAAAGGCATAGGGAGGAGACCACTGGCTCCTACAACAGAGACACCTACAGCCACCAGAGTTACTCAAATGATGATATAAAATGTCTTGCTCTCTTCCTGTAGCGCCTATGTCAGTACCATGGAAATGGGGCAGAGAGCAATAAGTTTTGGACCATCCATACACATTACATGTCCATATACATGTTGGTGCTTTACATGTCAGATTCTTGGGCAGTGAACAGCAAGATTACCTGTTACTAAGAAGGAGTTAACTTTTTTTGTGTATTACATCCAGGAGTGGGCTGGAGTCAGCTCATACTGGCTCAGGAGAATCATTTGTTAAATTTTCAGTGTAATAATAGGAAAGGAAGGATAAGGGAGGGATCCTTGGGAGGATAAGGGAGGGATGTTTAGAGGGGAGGATGAGGGAATAGGTCAAAGGGGGGTATAGAAAGGTGTTTAGATTTATGGGAATGGGAGGATAAGGGAGGGATCCTTGGCAGGGGTGGGGCGGGGGGGGGTAGATTAAGCAACAGAAAGGCAAGGCAGTGGGTAGAAGTAAAGTAGAGGAGTTAGAAGGGATAGTAAATAAGAGATATGCACAAATATAAAAACAAAGATCAGAAATAGAATTTGTTAGGGAAAGTATATGTCTATGTATATGTGTATATATGTAGATGTGTATGAATATAGCTATTTGTAAATATATCCATGCTTAATTGTAGTCTTGGGGATGGGAGGAAGGGGGGAAAAGAACAAAGTAAAAAGTGCTCAGCAGAGAACAAAACTTACAAGGAAGCAATGAAAAGATGGATAGCTCTCAAAACAATGTGTATTATTTATTATATAGACTTTCCTGAAATGGAAATTTATTGCTATACATTTTGAATCATCTCTTACATTCTGCTGTGCACATGACATGCTTTTTTTCTTTTCTTATTTTGTATTTAAGTTTATAATATTTCTTTTTCTTTTCTTATTGTATATTTAAGTTTTAGTAATAAAAAAGTTTTCAGCGTAAGCATTTATACCTCAGAAATCAGCAAAGGATACAAGTCAGGGCTTGATTTATTATTTTGTTGATTGTCTAGATTTCAGAAAGTGATGGGGAAAATGTTAATATTGCAGATCAAACTTTAAAGTGCATCCTATGTACATTTTTCCCCCAGAGAGTCAGTTGTTAAACATTTACCAGCATGGGTACCTTCGGCTCTCTGGTGAAGTCTATGCACTCTTTATCAGAAGTATGTTTTTTAATGCATAAAATTTTAAAAAAGCATAGGGTTACAAAGGAATTAATTCCTTTTTTTCATTTTTTCAATACAGTTATCAAAATATTTTTTAAAAAGTCCATGTACTACAGGTTAAGAATTCCTGTACTAGAGGAAATTAATTATCAGTATTAACATTTTCACTGTAAATGAAACAAGAAGGCAAAAGGAAGTCACAGCTAATGTAAGAATGGCGTACAGATTCTTCTTAGAGAGGAAAATAAAGGAACTAGCAGAGTTGGTTCTATTACGATTCCCAAGATAATTAAACTTTCCAGACATAATTTCCTCCTCTTTGTCAACCATCTCCCCATCATGGAAAAATCACCATCTCCAGGCCACACTCCTCTGATTGGTCCCTAACTCTGCCTGGACCATGATTTCGGGGTGGAGCACTACCCAGGCTTCACTTCACCCTCTGAATTTATCTCACTTCTCTTTGGGAAGGGGGAGGGTCCCCCCCAGCTCCCCATTATGTTGCTTTTCCCCATTCAAATGTAAGCTCTTTGAGAGAGGGACCATCGTAATTGCTTGTATTTGTATTCCCAGATCTTGACCCAGTATGTGGCACATAGCACTTACTATATGTTTTATCTATCTATCTCTATATCTCTCTCTCTATCTGTCTGTCTATCTACTCATCCATCTATCTATCTATCTATCTATCTATCTATCTATCTATCTATGTCTGTTCATCCATCTGTCTCTCTGTCTATAATTTCATGGAACACATGGATCAAGATAATTGATAACCACTTGTAAAAATATTACCTTGAAGATAATTGCAACTGAACATGAAACATCTGTTGCAGATGATGAAGAGGCATAGAAATGTTATAAAGAACTTGAGAACCCCTCCCCCCAAATCAAATCAACACATACTTTCTTGCGCAGTGACTTAAAAGCAGTAGTGAGCATGGGATAGTGAAAATATGTTGGAAAACATGATTGAGGAGGAAGAAGGCTCATGAACTATATGAAGTCTCATGTCTACATATATAATGAAAAATGTCTATATATATAATGAAAATGTCTATTTATATAATGAAAAACGTCATCAAGAAGACAATTTGAAGGCATTGGGCATTGTGGGCACCAACTAAAACCACAAAAATGAACACTCTATTTAAGTAAGGAATAACTGATTACTCATGTGGGGAGTCATTTCAAAACTAACTACCTACAGACAGTCAGACCACCAACATTTTAGAGAAAAGATATTAAATAAGATGAAAGAACATAAGCCAGAAGATACGACATGCAATCAAGGCAGATCCAACCTGGCCAGGAAGCTAGGTGGTACATGGATAGATTGTAGGGCCTGGAGTCAGGAGAACTGAGTTCAAATTTGGCCTTGGACACTTATTAGCTGTGTGACCCTGAACAAGTCTTTCAAACTTTTTTTCCCTCATCTATAAAATGAGCTGGAGAAGGAAATGGCAAGCCACTCCAATATCTTTGCCAAGACATGGGATCATAAAGAGTGAGACATTACTGAACAAAAACGACTTGACCTATTAAAATAAATAACCTCCCCTCCCCCTGTATGAAATGGATAAAAGAACAGATATTGGCAAAGGCTATCAAAGTTTCCTTGGGAAGTTTAACTGATGCACATCAATGATGAAGCCAAAAAAATCCTAGAAACCACCTCAGCCAGGAAACATCTGATCTCCTCACCAAGCAGAGATATATGGTAGGCAAGAGCAATATTGGTTTAAAATATAAATTAATTTGCAAACTCTTACATCAGGCAGGCCTCAGACACCTGACAGTTACTAGCTGTGTGACCTTGGGCAAGTCACTTAACCCCAATTGCCTTCCCTCCCCCCCCTCCAAAAAAACCCCAATTCTTCCAGGAGAAGATGGTGAAAGATTATGAGCAAGAGAGTCTCATTAAAGAACAAGAAGATAAAGGAAAAACAAATTGGTAGAAAGTTCAGTGAGAGATTCAATTAAGGCTGATCATCCTGAGGGCAACCAAGGATGAAACAGAAGGTGGAAAATGAACAGATGAGAAATATAAATGCTTTTCTCTTTTAATCATAGCGGAAACATCACACTCATATTCTGTCAACACAGACTATAGTGGTCTCTGTGAGGAAGAATAAATGACACCAGAGCAAACAAAGATGGGAAGGACAGCTGGATCAGGCCAAATATACACAAGAATAGACTCAGACTGGAGATAACATAATTTTTGAAAGCTTTTTGAAAGATTAATTCTTGTGATTAATTCATTTCTTAAATGAAAGGAGGATACCAAACTTTTGAGGGAAAATCTCAAGCCTTATTATTATTAAGAAACAAACAGGCAACCAAAAAATATCAGTATTGACCAACCCATGCCTACTTTCCCATCCTTACAAAGTTTTTAGGTAAACAGTTTACACAAACATCAACATCTCTGTGAAGGCATGAGAAGGAACCAAGGAAGCTTTTTCAAACAGCATTCTTCAGCAAACTATATCTTTACAGGCACACGATCCACAGAAATGTGTAGATAATGTATGATACCACTGGGTTTATCGTTTGCTGGCTATTAACAAAAAGCCAACATTTGATTTGGTAGACCTTTAATGGTTCTCTTCCAACAAGGTGATTCACATGCATATGTCAAAATCACACAAAGTTCTTTGAAAGACATAACAATAGATCATTTATCCAATGACCCTCCTCGTTTGTATCAAGTGAGGCATAAAACAGGGAGATTTTGCTTAACAAACACATTTGCTACTATGATGGAAGATGTTCAGTGCAAAGTCCAAAAGTGGATCCTTAGAGATGACAGGCCCTTCAGACTTTTCTGTTTGCAGATGACTTTGTCCTAGAACACTGTAGACTCTTTTAAACAAGAGTCATCATACTCAAAAAGAGTCCGGCTTATCCCCACAGTATTTGCACAGGAAAACCAAGTGGATGAAAAAATCTCGTTGTCTAGCCTATGACATACTGTTGGATGAAGAACCCATAAATCCCCTGGTACATAGACCTCAGACCGACACTATAGATGGGCAGTGAACTGGGCTCAGAATAGAATGGAAAGTGAGCTGAGTGGTATTTGGGAATTTTTACAGTGCTTTTAATGACTCAATATTCTTCTATTACTAATGAATAGCTGGGATGCTAGGGATTTTGATTGTATTTCTCATTGTTGGACCTCAAAGATATGGAATGAATTAATTGGACTGTTGTGGGGTGCAGCCAGCCCCATAGTACATAAGAGAAATGAGAGAGTACCGTCTCCTAATAGTGGATGGTAAGACATCCAAAGGGCATCGGAATAGGTATTTCCAACAAAAAATTGTAGAGAAAAAGTTGTGTTTCAGAAATAAATGACTGGAAATAAAGGTGGTCGAGGGGTGTTACAAGACCTAGTGATAATTGATAGGCAGCCTATATGCTCCAGTACTTTAACACACAATGTTGGGAAACATAGAGGAAGCCCCACCCCCAACCCAATAAATTGGGGGGACCACTTATGGCAGATTGACAGGATATGGGCACTTGTACATCTGACCTGCAGTCCAGGACTTGTGACCTCCCTGGCCTTATACAGGCCATGTCCAATCATAGGGTCAGACCCCCTCAAAATATCTTTTTTGGCTTGCCTCACCCTACTCAGATGTTATGCTGGAAAATCTTTACATACAGCTCATGTCTAGATCTCCACAGGGGGAATTAAAGGGGCACTAATTCTCATACAACAACTCTAGGTAACAATGCATATTGGGTACAGGACAATTTCCACTCCACCTCATAGACAATACAGAAACAACATAATGTATTCTCAGTACCTCATACACATTCTGTAAAATTGCTCTTCCCTCTCCAGTGAGTTATTCGCCCCTGCCCATCCATGTTCCCCCACAATACATTCCTGTAGACACATGCATTCATTCTATGAGTCAATCTGTGATTTGGATGATGCTGAGAAGGAAAAAAAATTCAGGGTTGCTAGAAGATAACCTTATTCCCATTGGACCTGCAACATTCCATCCCCCATCGCTCCTACCTTTCCGCCCAAATGAGGGAATGTTATACTATTTTGCTGGTGGGTAAATTCAACTTGTATAGTGGAAATGTTTTTGTGCTTATTTCGTACACATGTTGCATTTAATTATTCGGGTGCATGCTGTCATCCCTCTCACTCTTACCTGCCCTTCCCCACCCCAGTAGAATGTAAATTTCTTCAGGGTAGGTACTGTTTATTCCTGTCTTTATATCTCTAATACCAGACCTAGCCAGGCAATAACACGTGCTTGGTAAATACAAATTGCATGAGGTTGATCAGGGAACTTCACTGATTAATCTCCTACACATATACTGTCTCAGAAGGATGAGTGGTAATTTCCATTATTAGAAGAAATATTTGTGCAATGAGATCACAGATCTGTGGAAGTACTAGTGTTTATCTCCATATTGTATACACATCATCTCTCTGAGCTCTGAAGGACCAGGCTATTGTGAATCCATCTTCTTATCTGTCACATGGTCTATGTATGAGGCCTTGCTCATACCGGGTTAAAAAATGTTTGTTGAACACATGATACATTTTAACTAGACTTTTTTTCCAGTAAAAGTTGCTTCAGAGCCCTGAAGTATAATTTTTTCTAGGTAAATTGAAGCAAATTTTCAGAGGACTACCAGAAACGCAGCCTTCCCTTGGGGATCTGACAAGCACTTGAATGTCATACCTGTCTTTAAAGAAAAAGAATCATTTACTGTGTCATCATTAGTTTGTGACTTCAAAAATAAATGACATTCAACTATTTGTAATAAAACGTTGAAAAGTAAGAGTTATCTCAAACTTCATTATTAATGTAATGATGGTAGCTATGAATAAGCTTCTGGGTACAATTAGATCTGATTCAGGAAATTTAACATTAAGGACTACTGTATATAAGTTAAAGTGAATATTAAAGACTATTGCCTTAAGTTTTTTCCTATTCCAGTCCATCCTCCACTCAACTTTCAAAGTGATCATCCTAAAACTCAGGTCTGACCATGTCACCCCCGGTTCAATAATCTCTAGTAACTTATTACCCCAGCATCATATATAAAATCTTTTGTTTGGCTCTTAAAGCCCTTCATTACCTTTCCCCTCTCCTTACTCTTGCCTCTCCACCACATACTTTATGATCCAGTGGCATGGGAATCCTTCAGTGTTTCTCCAACAAGTCATTCCATCTCCAGACTGTGCTTCTGCATTGGCCGTCCCCCACATCTGGGACTAGTCCCCTCCTCACCTCTGCCTCTAGGTTTTCCTGGTTTCCTTGGTTTTCTATTTGCATGATATCTCCCCGCTAGACTTTGAACACTTTAAGGGCAGTGTCAACAGGCAACCACGGTGTCAGGAGACTTATGTGAAAACCAGGTTTATTATAAGAGAAATGAACATGCATCTCAAAAAGACAAGTTTAAGAGACCCTTAGCAGCCCTTAACTGCAGGGACTGGCTTTTCTCTTTCTTTCTCTCCCCAGTGCCTGGTACATAGTAAGCGCTTGTTGACTCACGTGTAAAACAAAACCAGAGTCAGCTCTGTCTATGGTTAAATTGCCTGTGTAAGTCACATTTGCCACCAGCTTTTTTTCTCCCTCAAAACAACCGGTGCCTTTACTCTCTTCAAATCCAAATTTCCATATACATGGATAAAAGAAAGCAACATGTGCAAGCTGTTAAATAATGATCATCCACTCTGCTAATCTAATACGCACACAGTTAGCCATGCATGGGCTGTGGAACATGCAATATATCCTACTCTAGGGCATCAGAATCCAAAATTTTCATTTCCTTTTTTTGCCCAAGTCTCTTGTAAGAGTAAAGTCACAAGTAAAGCAGTCTTCTATTTTTAACTTGGCTGATTCTCTTTGGTTAAAATGCTGGTATCCTAATTTTAGGTGAAGAGATAAGTTGGGATCTAGTAAGTTAAAAACTATAAATATAGTTGTGTCATGAAGGGAGTGCTAGAACCGTGATGGGAAGAGTAGCATATGCTCTATAACTAGTCTGTTTAACCTGAATGCCTGTATGATGGCTATTTTCATTTAAACAATACTCTTCTAGAAGGTAAAGGAGGAAGGAAAGAAGGAAGGAAAGAAGGAAGGAAAAAAGGAAGGAAGGAAGGAAGGAAAAAAGGAAGGAAGGAAGCATTTATTAATCATCTACTACATGCCAGACACTGTGCTAAGCACTTTACAAATACTTCACTTGACACTCACAATCCTGAGAGAATAATGTCTTAAAGAATTCAAGCTATAACCCAATAATTTTTTAAGTGAGTATGATTTCAACTGGATGTCTTCGATGTGGAATGTTTGATGACATTCTACACACACCATATCGGGAAAGATTATATAAGGATGACAAAAGACGAGAGTGTTTCCACTGAAGATAAGGGAGAATCCAGGGAGTTCTATTTTAAAAGCCTTAGATTTTTTCCCCACTGCCATTCAATAAACATTTATTAAGTGCCTACTATGTGCCAGGTACTGTGCTAATAAACACTGGAGATGGAAAGAAAGGCAAAAGACAGCCCCGGCCCTGAGGAGTTCACAGTTTATAGGGAAACAACATGAACACAACTAGGCAAAAACAAGCTATATAAAAGATAAATAATCAACAGAGGGAAGGCACCAGAATTCGGAGGGATCGAGAGAGGCTTCCTGTAGAAGGTGGGATTTTAGCTGGCACTTGAAGGAAGCCTGCAGGTGGGGATAAAAAAGGGAAAGAATTTCAGGCAAGGGGGACAGCCAGTGAAAATGCCTGGAGTTGAGAGATAAAGGTCTTGTGTGAACAATAGCAAGGGGGCCGGTGTCATTGGATTGCAGAAAATTGTTTCAATGATAAAGTATAATCACCCTGTGATTCAGTGAACATGAGTAAACATTAACCGCTTGGGGCTTGGTGCCTAGGACTCAGCCCCTAGGCACCAAAAATGACCGGGGAGAGAAGCAGTTTGATGTAGGAAAAAGGGCACTAGCTGCAGTCTGAGGACTCGGATTAGGGCCAGAGCTCCGCCAATTATTACGTATGTGAATTCACTCCTCAGGACCTCAATGTCCGCAACTCTAAAATGGGGAGGCTGGATTCTGTGGTCCCTTCCAGCCCTATATTCACGATCCTAGAAGGAAGAGAAGGGCAAGTGAGTGGCTCCTTTAGAGGGATTTGTCCCATTTTCACTCTTTTGCACACCAAGGTGCGGGATTTGAACGCACAGAGGGACCTGGATATAAGTGCAGCTGAGGAAGCGGCGGTAGCAGTAGCTGCTGCTCAACTATTTGATGGAGGGACGGATGAAGGGATGGAGAGACAGATGGATGGCGAGGGAGGGATGGGTCACGGATCCGCCTCCCGGCCATACCGCCGCTGTCCTCAGCACGTGCTGCCCTATAGCCTATCGGAATAACGAGGGCGGGCCAGAATCGCCCGGGGGACTCCACCCTAGAGCCCCCTCACAATCCTTGGATTCCAATTGGCTCTGCACTCTGTGACCTCCCCCTCCTCTCTCTTTCTAGACCCCCCAAATCAGTATCTCCGGGTTCTGAGAGACTGAGAGAAACAGACCCAAGAGGTCCTCCACCCAGAGCCGGGGCGGGCAGGGAGCCTAACGCGTTATCTTCTCAAGGCTCGTCTGCCTTTTCGACCTCCGAGCCCTGGCCCCGGCAGGAAACTGAGGCACCTCAGGTCCCCAACCAGTTTGCCCCGGGAGCCGTCGCCTTCCCACTCCCCGCACTGCTCCCGCCTCCCGCTCCTCCCCCTCGCCCCATAAATAGTCACATCTTGTTTGTCCCTCAGTAATCAGAACCGGCACTGGCTCAGCCTGCTCTCGCCCCTGAGCTGGGCCTGGGGCTGGACCGCGCTGGGCGTAGGGCGAGTGGAGCCCGGCGAGGGGGTGGCAACGCGCAGCCCTGACCAAGGGCTCCCCGGGAAGCGGAGCGGGGGCGCTCGGCAACGGGGATGTAGGGGCCAGGAGCTTCTCACCGGCTTTTCCCGGGTTAAAGGCGGCAAGAAAGGAGCACACATCCTCTCCTTCCGTCCATCTGTCTGTCCCTCCCTCCTCTCCTCCTTCCCTCCCACCAGCAGCGCAGACAATGACCGACAGTTACCCTATGCTGCAGCAGCCGGGCCGGGGACCAAGTCCCCACCTTACTCGCAGGGCAGGGAAGGTACTCACACCTCTCCCCACCTCCCTCCGGTGCATCCTTCCTCCTCCTCCTCTTCCTATTCTTCCTCATCTTCCTCTTACCCGCTCCCCCCACCCCCCGCCCTCGGCAGCCCCCTACAGCCACTCTTAGCAGGATCCGGGTGGCTCCGGCTGCAGCTGGGCCCCCATCCCCAGGGGCAGTGCCGGAGCCCTGGGCGCACTTACCGCTCCGGGCCAGCCCCAGGTCAGCTGTTTCACAGGGCACTAGTCCCTAGGCTCCCCAGCTCCTCGCTGTTGCCCCCGGACCTCCCGAACGCCGAGCCTGCTTGCAGTGGAGCCTCTCATCCTGTAGCTGCGGTGCCCTGGCCCTCCAGCTCTGCTTGGCCGCAGCCTTGGGCTGGTCGGAGCAGGTGGAGGCGATCCCCGCCGCCCTCAGCCCTTTGCCCCGCGGAGCCAGGGGGCTCGGGGGTGCTTGGGTAAGAGCTGAACGTCCAGCCTGTGCAAGCTCAAGTCTCGACACTCTTTCATTCCTATACCGGCTAATTCTGGTTTGGCAGGAAAAATGTTGCAGTCACCTCACATGCACACTCTTGTGGCTGGTTGAAGTTTATAGCTCCGGCTGGGGCTGGGCTGTCATCCTGCGAACTGGTCCCAGATGGAGCAGCATCAACCCTGAGACCCAGCTGTAGGTGGGGGGACTCTTCATCCGAAATCACTGCTGGGGTGGGTCAGCAAAGGACAAATTGTAGATGGCACAGTTTGCTTATAAAAAGGAAGAAAGTGTACTTACAAGTATACCTTCAAGAGGAAGGCTGGGGCAAGCTTCTCTTTGCCGTTTCCAGCCTATATCCTCTCCTCTCAGAGAGGTGGCTGTCCCTATTGGCTCTGGGTGGCAGAGTGGATAGGGGTTTGGAGTCAGGAATACCAGAGTTAGAATCCTGCCTCAGACATTAACTTCGAGATGCTGGGGCAAGGCATTTAACCGTTCTCAGCCTCAGTTTCTTCATCTGTAAAAGGGTGGCAGTAAAAGTGCCTGCTTCATAGGAGTGTTGTATCAAATGAGATAATGTGTAAAGTGCTCCGCAAATGTTAAAGCAATATGTGAATGCTAGCTATTATTATTTGTCAACCCCTTAAGGTCCCACCGCAACTTGTAAACTTTGTATCCTATCTCCTCACTGCCCTAGCACAGAGCCTCGTTGAACCACTGCTTCTTAGAATCCCTGGCTCCATTGTCAGCTCAGCTTTATTTCCTGACTCTGCTCCCCTCCCCCCCCACCAACAGCAAATACTGCTATTTATTCTGTAAATATTTTTTTATCTACTTAATATGTACATGTTGTCTTCTCCCTTCCCCATCTTAAACCCTTGATAGCAGTATCTTTTTGTTAGTTTGTTTTTGTCTCTCCAGAACCCTGTTTGGCAAATAATAGGGTTAGGAATTGAACCTGTGATTTCGTTGGCATAAGGAACTTCTTGGTGAGGAAATTCTCTCTACCAATGCAGGTAGACACCTTCTCTGCAATTTATAGTCTTAGAGCCTAGAGAAGTTAAGTGATTTGCCCAGGGTCCTAAATGTAGTATAAATATCAGAAGCAGGATTGAACTCAGGGCTTCCTGGGCCAGAAGACAACTTTCTAGCCACTCACTATCCCATGCTGCCTGTCAGGCACAGAGTAGGCGCTTTAATAAATGCTTGTTGATTGACTTGCTTAGTAGTAGTTCTCAACAAATATTTCTTCAGCAAACCAAGGAAGAAATGGAGGTAGTGTAGTACTGTGTAAACCCCTGCATGTGGAGTCAAATCTGGATTCAAATGCTCCTCCTTTTACCAGAGCAGTAGAGTGACTGAATCTCTCCGTCTCCACATTTGTAAAGTCAAGCAGTTGTATGGAGGGAAGAGGTATTTGCAGAAATAAATGATGTTAAAACAAAAGACATCAATAAAGCATCTTTTAAAGTAATTAAATAAAATGAAGGGGTTGGGTGACCCCTAAAGTCAGCTCCAAATGAGCTAGATGACCAGCCGGATGACATCTAAAGTCCATTCCAGCTCTAAATCCGTGACCCTAAGCAATCGCCATTTATGCATTTCTACTCATGCAATTTCAATTTCAAGAGAGAGGAGGGGGAGGTCACAGAGTGCAGAGCCAATTGGAATGCAATTTGTTGTGAGACAGACAGTCTAGTATGGTTTCTATGGAGTTTATTAGCGTGTGCCCGTGGGCAAACTTAGACTCTGAGTCTCAAGTTTATTCATCTTTAAAATATACATAACAATGTCAGTAGGCAACACCTACTGTCCTGGGTTATTGAGGGAGGGCAATTATCAATAAGGTTTATAAATCTTATGTAAGTACTATATAGCTAGGTATCTATAGATTTTATATATAGATAGAGATATAGCTCTATAGATTTTATATAGCTATATGTCTAGATATAGCTATATAAATGTATCTAGAGATTATAGATATCTATAGATATAGATTATAGGTATATATCTATAAGTTATGGGTGTATATACATATATACACACACAAACATATGACAGTTTCTTCAAAGAAATCTAACAATGTATTATCACCCCTACCATATGTATCATCAAATTATCATATCATACATTAACATATGCATTATCACCCTCACCAGCCTGTCAGACCTCCAAACCTGTGAATGTTTCTGGCATGTGAGGAAGCAGTACAAGATAGTAGTTCTTTGCAGAATGAACCAGGAAATCAGAGGAAGACAAGGCATACATCTGCTCTACACACACACACACACCCCTCCTTCTTTGTAAGTCCCCACAAGTAATGTTTTTTAATTGGCAGCACCCTCACATGGGTGCACCCACACATCCCCACTTTACAGAGGACAGCTGCAATAAAGAAGTTAAATGACTTCTCCGAGTTTCCTTGGGATGTTAATGGTGGGTCTGCTGATTTTTGTATAGGGCAGGAAAGATTCTTGGCCCTTGGGGAGTCATAACATGACTGTTTTATCACATTCTTCACTCCCCGCTCTTCCTCTCTTGCTCCCCCCTCCGAAGACTGCATGGAATTTTAGAAGATTAATCGAATTTTCATTTTCCATAATTTTACAGGACACTTTGAGGTTACTAGATTCATCCTGGGGAGAAGTAAAAATTGGCAGACCATTCTTTTGCTATTAGAACCAAGTTATGTTTTACTAATAGGTCTTCTGTGACTGGATATCAGACTGATGTGGAGGGAGGGTAATAAAAACAGAAAGCATACATAAGGGGAAAGAGAGAAAAAACCCAACAACCGGGAAAGAAAAGAAAGTCAAGGAAACAGATGGCTTTCTTCTTTCTGCCATCTGCTTTTGGGGCTGGTGTTCCTGTGGGCACTCAGCCTGGAGTCTCTCCTGGTGCTATAGGAGGGGGACCCAGGGCAGCCAAAACCTCACATTAAATTAAGCCCTTTTGAAATTTAAGTGATTCCCTCCAAAGCAAAACTCCTGTGAGGTAGGTCATGAAAGTGTTAGCTCCATTTTCCAGATGAAGAAACTGAGCTTCAGTGACTTGTCCATGGTGACACAGCATTTCCTAGTCCTGTGATGTTAACTCAGCTCTCCTGACTTTAAGCCTGGTACTCTTCTCACCTCACATGCTATGTCTTATGTCAACAGTTAGTGCAAGTAGTCATGAAAACCATGGCTGACCAAATGTGAAAAGATTGGTGCTATAAGGAGCTGGGGTTGGGTGGTAATTAGAGTTGGGATGGAAAAAAAAGCATGGTGGACAGAGTGCTTATTAGGAGACACTATGTGAGATGGTGGACCTGGAAACAGGAAGCTCTGCATTCAAATCCCAGCCCCCCACACTAGCTGAGTGATCCTGGGCAAGTCACTTAACCTCTGCCTCAGTTTCCTCATCTGTAAAAATGGGGATAATCATAGCACCTTCTTGATATGTAGCAATAATATTTATTATACATTAATATATATGGTAACTACCTCACAAGGCATTGTAAGAAGGGAATGAAATAATTTATAAAATTTCAGCTATTCATCAATAATCAGAGATTATAATTAGTTATTAACATAATAATAGCCAACATTTATTTAGTGCTTACTGTGTGCCAGACACATTGCTAAGAGCTTTATAACTGTCAATTTGATCCTCACAACCCTGGGAAATAGATGTTATGAACATTCCTAATTTACAGTTAAGGAAATTTAAGCAAACAGAGGTTAAATGATTCTTCTAGGGCCACGCAGCTATTAAGTGTCTGATACCAGATCTGAACTCAGTTCTTCCTGACTCTGGGCCTAGTGCTTGATCCACTGTGCCACCTAGCAGCTATTGTTCTATTATTGGACCTATTATTCTAGGTCTGGACTTTGGGGTCAGTTGGGCACAAGACTAGAAGAATGGCAGGAAAGATGTTGACGATGAAAGCCTTGCTGAAGCCTTTAGCAAAAGAGCGTGACAGAGCACCAAGTGACCCACAACTTGATCACCCTGAGCTCAGAGAGGGTAACTCTCACCCCAAATTAACCGAGACCAAAACAGGTATCCCAGCATCACCTAGTCATGGCATCAGCAACATTAATGTAACCAATGTGTGCAGAGCATTGTACTGAGTCTTATAGAAAGGAAACTGTACTCCCCCATCAAAAAAAAGCCTTCATAAAAACACACAAAGCTCTTTCAAAAATACAAATCAGTATATCAGTAAGTGGGACTTGTCCAGCAAGTCAATCAAGGATGGCTGCCTAGAGGAAGTCCAGGTTTTGAGAGATTTTAGAGAAATGAATTGGCTCATCAGAGAAACCCCATCCTTGGAACTTTGCTATAAAAGCCTTGGGAATCATACTGCAACACTCCATTCCCCAGAATGGATTCACTTTCCTGTAGGTATGTAAATCAGCTATTCAAGGCTATTTAATTCCAGGAGGTCTGTGACCTAATGGGCTCTGAAAATGCTTCCAGTCCTCCACTCTCACCATATCTACTTCCATTAAGAGTCAATGGTAAGCCCTGGTTTCTGGAGAAAGGGGAATCATTTCTGAGAAGGCTCTCAATTCTGGGGTAGCTCATTCCAGCCTGAAAGAAAAGGTTTTCAGGGTACAGAAGCCAGAGATATACAACTGGTGTGTAAATTCAGGACAGACAGACTGGTTTTAATACCTGAACTTTGTCAATTATAATAATAATGCTTCTATGTAGTACATGCCACCACCTAGGGTTTCCTTTGGAAACTTCAGAATTTGACTTTCAGGCAGCTCACCTGAAACATTTTGAATATATTCAGTAAGTTGGTTTGACATATATTTATTACTCTGCTAGGGGCAGGGGGTACAAAGACCAAAATGAAAAACCATCTCTGCCCTTAGGAAGCTTACACTTTAACAGGAGATGCACTATGTAAACATGTAAACATGTTTACAATTTATTTGGAGGAAGGAAAGATGGCAGCCAGAAGGACCAGGAAGGGTTTCCCATAGGATATGGCTCCTGAACTGAACTTTGGAGGAAGCTAGTAATTTCAAGAGTCAGAGGTAAGGAGGAAGGGCTTTCCATGTGTAAAGATGGCTTGAGTAAAGACTCAGAGATGTAATGTTAATGGGGGGGGGGGTGGTGTAAGATCTTCCACATCCATTAATAGGCCTCATGTGGAGCCCATTAGGGGAAGCTTGCTTGAAGGAAGGCTTGCACACCTTTAGTTAATAAGATAATTAGGCAGTGAACCAGGTTGTGATACCTTCTGGCTCTGAGCCTATTAGCTGAAAGAGTATATGTTAGGAGAGGTGAGCTTTTGCTTTGGGGCTTACTCATTGCAAGAATGTTGGTGTGATTTGGCCAGACAAGACTCTGGGTGGCCCCTGGCTTTGAAAACACAGATGTTGGGGCTTCCCTCTCTGTTAACTGTATGTGTTGCTATAGTCAGACAGTTAGAAGCCTGTCTGTTGATTTGTGTTATTTTTTTTGTGTTTGTAATCTGTTTGTATTTGCTCTGAAGTTCAGGGTGCTGACTTTTTCCCCTGATATATGTATGTGTATGTTTGATTAAAGTAAGACTGTTGACCCCTGAAACAGCTATCTTTCCTTAGTCAAGCAGATCTAAGAACCTGCACTGGCAGCCATCCTGGGTATGCCGGTGTGGTTGCTGCTACACGAGGTAGAGGAAAGAATGCCAATTTTGGACAACAGACACTAGGCCAGTTGGTCCGAAACATAGAGAATGTGAGGAGGAGTAAAATCTGGAAATGTAAGATGGAATCAGATTGTGGTGGGGCCACAATGGAGGAATTCATATTTTTATCTTAGAGGAAACAGAGAGACTTTGAAGACTCCAGAAGCAGGGAGGGGTGTCAATAGTCTAACCTGTGCCCCAGAAAGATTATTTTCATAACTGTTTGGAAGGTTGGAGAAGGGCAAAACTGGAGGCAAGGAAACCAGTCAAGAGACTATTTTTGTAGTAGTTGAGGTGAGAGATGAGCATGTGAGCAGAAAGAAGGAGACAAATTCAAGAGATGTTATAGAGATGTATAGAATCAACAAAACTTGGCAACTAACGGGATAAGGAATACAAAGGAGAAGAAAGAGTCAAGAATGACTCTGAAGTTGTGAGTCTGGGTGATTGAAAATATAGTGGTGCCCGCAATAGAAATAAAGAAGTTTGGGGAAAAGGTCATGGAGGGGGAGGTGATGAGTTCCATTGTAGACACGTGCAATTTAAGATGGAAGTGTAGCTATCCAAGAGCTAACTGGGAATGTGGGACAAGGATCCAGGACAGAGACTAGGGCTAGATGGCTAGAATTAGGAGTCATTCCATGGAGATGACCATAGAATCCATGGGAGTTGATTCTCCCCAAGAGATTGTAAAAAGGAAAGAGAGCCCAGGAGAGAGCTTTGGCGGACACCCACATTTAGAGGGTTGGAGATAGTATTAGCAGGAAAGAAGAGAAGTAGGATAGAACAGTGTCATGACAACTGAGGGAGGAGAGAATGTCCAGGAGGAGAGTAGTTATTGATGTTGAAATATGCAAAGGTCAAAAAGGACTGAGAAAAGGCCTTTTGATTTAGGAATCAATAAATCTTTGGGAACCGTAGACAGCTCAGCTCTAATGGGAGGGTCAGAAGTCGGACTGAAAGGAGTGGAGAAGTGAGTGGGACACGGAGGTAAAGGTGATGTGTATAGATGACTTCTAGGATTTTGGTTAGGAGAGGGAGGAAAGCTATACAATTTTAGTATGAGGGGAGCTGGTAGATTAGGAGAGAGAGAGAGAGAGAGAGAGAGAGAGAGAGAGAGAGAGAGAGAGAGAGAGAGAGAAGAGAGAGACAGAGGCAGGTAAGCAGGGAGAGAGAGAAGAACGTCTGAAGGGTTAAGTCCCTGGAGGAACTGGTCGAGGACTCAAGAGTTGACTTTCGCAAGGCAAAGAGCTACTTCCTTTTCAGAGAATGGAGCAAAGGAGGAGAGAACAGTGGGTGATGTAACATAAACAAATTTACAGTATTATGAAACCAGAAGAGGATATAAATGGGATTTCAGCCCAAGTCTAGCAGCAGGGTCCAAACATATAACATCATTGAAGTGTAAATAAATCTGGAGCTTCTTTATACATCTCATCCATGTTTGTTTGGCTCCCACTCAAGGGAGCAGTCCAAGAAAGCCACCTTAACTCCTATGGACACTGACTACCTTAGGTCAGTAAGCCTAAGGCACTGTCTGCCATCTGCCTCTGTCGTTCCAACCTGGTCTTCGAAGTTACTTGGCATTGGACGTCCTTGGATTAGGAACCTCTACCATTTATTTATCCTGAAGATTTTTGAATCCACCATTCTCCCAGAAACTTCTCTTTTACTTCTAAGGGGTGTGATAATAAATGTTTAACAACCAAATCTCTGAAAAATGTACCCAGGACACTCTTTTAATTTTAATCTACAATTATTAATATTTTCTTCATCACTTTATTAAGTCTAGATAATCAACACAATAAAGTGAATGTTAGCATTTGCTTATTTCCAAGGTATAAATGCCCTCACCGAAAATTTAACAATCAATTCTCTGGTTTCCACTTTTTCCTGTACACCCCTGAGAATCCTTTTTTCCTTTCTTTCCTTTCTGTTCCAGCCATCTACTCATTATTTTCTCCCATGTACCTTCAAGCCTATAGCATTCTGGGAAATGTAGTATTTTCCTTCCATAGCCACATCTGCCACAAAGGAAAGTAATTCAATTTTATATGATTCAATTAAACAAATGCTTATCAAACACCTACAATGTACTAGGCGCTGTGCTAGAAATGAATACAGAGATCAAAAATAGCAGACCTGGCCCCCAAGGAGTTTATAACCAAATAGGAAAGTAATATAGGCTTCTGACTAACCCACTGACTTGAGGGCTACGTCACATCTTTCCATTTGGTGGTGGAAAGAACTTTCCACATTTCCACACTTCTTTGTTTTAGGCTGACATCAACCTTTTGCCAAAGTCCAAGGCATCGGAAAAGGTGCCACAGAGCTAGATTAACAGCAAACAGATTGTGAGTTTCTAGAATGTCATAGGATTTAGGCAATGTCAGTAAGTAATTAGGAGGGCAATCCTCTGGGTCTTCTGATCTGTCTCTGTCTCTCAGCTCCTCCTTCACACTAACAATCATAGGCAATATTCTCAATAAGAGGTGTGGTGGGTCAGTTTAGTAGTGGCCAGCTTCGGCAACAGCAAAATCTGGGTTTGAGTTAAGACTGTTCTGGAGCCAACTTTGTTGGCATTTACACCTCAGAAATTGGCAAAACTACAAATCAAGACTGTGAGAAACATGGTTTTGGGGATCACTGGACTTCCTAGGCAGGGCCAAAGTCCTGAAGAAGAACCCTGTGATAATCCCTAGGGAAGGCTGTACAGACCACAGGACTCCCAGAGGAAGACCAAGTGGTAGCCATCCCTTAATCTGTGGGGATCACAGGGCCTCCTAGGGGTCAGACCCTAGCGATGGCCCCTTTAGGATGGCAGTAAGATCACAAGGCTCCCGAGACAGGGCTGGAAATCCCATGTGATGTCCCCTTAAGAAGGCCGTGCAGACCACATGGTTCCCCAAGGGAATCCGGAGTGGTAGCCTTCTTAACACCGCAGTGGGGATCACAGGACACCCCAAGACAAGATCCAGGAGTAAGCCTGGCAAGCTTCCGCTGCCTGTTGCTTCCCTTCACTTGACCTTAGGAAAATCCATGTGATTTGCCCGTTCACACCCAAAGAACTCAGGACCAGAGTGGGCAGAGGAAGGCATTCTATTACGCTCCCCAGGAGAGCGGGTGCAGTGCTCGCGGGAACACTCACACACTGATACAGCTGCAGGAGCAGGGGTAACCATTCCCTCCACTCCTGCTAGAGTCATGGTTAGTTTACAATCTTTGTTTTTTTACATAGTTTCCCTAGGTTATACAGTTTATATAAATAGGATAATAAAGATACAGAAGCAAAAGTGAAGTTAATTAGATTTTCCTTGTCTTAGTTTAGGATTAAACTACATTCTTTTACTTCCCCTACTTTCCCTCTGTAACATATGCAAATTACACAAATCAGCAGGCCTGGATTCTTGACCAAGACCAGACCCAAAATAAGCTTGAACTGGTTCAAGCTGTTTGGTCTCTCTAATTCCCCAGACTGCCTTCTCAAAAAGTATGCACATGCGTACAAGCCTCTGACCTCTCACCTGATGGACCTTGAGGCCTGGTCTCTGCTAAAGCTGGGGTGGGGGAGGGCGGGGAAGCACACCTTTAGTTCTGTGGAAACAAAACTCCTCCTCCCATTTCTTACAAAGACTTGAATGGTTTTATTTTGTTTTGTTGATCATCTAGACTTCAGAAAATGGTGGAGACAATGCCAATAAGGTAAATTAAACTTAAAAGTGTGTCCAGAACACATTTTTTTTCTCTAGTGAACCCATTGTTAAACATTTAACATCATACTCCTGAGTCAAGTCTTACCTCTCATACATACTGGTTACATGTCATCCTGACTTATGTCTTGCCACCGGATTTGGATGACTCTGGAGGAGAGTGAGGCTGATGACTCTACACAGCTCTGCCTCACTTAAATCCAGTTGACTAGCAAGTCTACATTACTCCCCTGTTCTTGGTGGAGAGAGTTTCCACATTAGGAGTTCCCCACACCAATGAAAAAAGTTCAGACCGCCCCCCCCAGATTTCTCAACATGGCTGACATTTATATAGAGCTTTAAGGTTTGAAAATATTTAGAAATATTATCTCATTTTGTCCTTACAATGTCCTGTGAGGTAGTTATTATCCCATTTTACAGATGAGAAACCTGAGGGGGAGAAAGATCACAAATAGTAAATGTCTGGGGCTGGATTCAAACTCAAGTTTTCTTGACCTTAAGTCCAAGACTTAATGCCATGTAGCTATATAAACCTTCAAGTGCTTATAAAGAGGTCCCTCTAATAACACACTAGCTATGGTGCTAGCCTGGAAATGGAACACTTCTGTTTACTGTTTGGTAAACAAACAAATGCTTTTTCCAGGATTGTGTTAAGTAAGTTCTTCAAACAGTGCCTGGCACATAATGGGGCTACATAAATGTGTAGTTCCTATTCCCTTCCCCCTTATTATTAGGTAGGTATATCTGTGAAGTGGGTACATGAGTAATCAATCCTTAACTCATGCAGATGTTATTTATAAATTATAATGATTCTCAAAATCATTCAGAGATCATCTAGTCCAACCCACATCTAAACAAGAATCCCTCCCCTCCACCCCAACAACATACTGGACAATTGGTGGCCTTGCCTTTGTTTGAACACCTCCATTGATGGGGAACTCACTACCTTATGACCCAATTCATTTCACTTTGGAATACTTTACATTGTTAGGGAGATTGCCCCCTCCCACCTTACATTAAGGCTCAATATGCCTCTTTGTAGCTTTCAAACACTGCTCCTAATTCTGCCCTTTGGGGCCAAGAGAACAGATCTAAATCCCCCTTCCACGAGACAGCATGTCACATGTGTCTCTAACACTAAGACAGCTAACTAGCTAATTGTGAGCCTTAACTCAGTCAGGGAACAGCATTTAATCTGCACCTTCACCTCCACCCCCCACCCAACCCCCATTCAGAGTAAAGCTAAGGGTCCTTTATGAGAAGTCTCCTGACTTCCAATCCAACTGTCCTTCTAGTACTCCACAAAACAGCACATTTTGGACAGGAGTGAGAGATTGAGTGGAAGTGGGGGTGGGGTAGAATGGTCTTTGCCCCTAAATATCCAAAGCTAAGAAACTTTGAGAACCACTTATGTAGAACACATTTTCCCAGATGATTATGATGTAAGGTCAAATCAGGGCAGATTATCGCCATCCATTCCTACCAATTCACTGGATTTGCCCATGTCACCTAAGCAGATTAATTGAATGTAATGAATTGGCCTATTTTGTATACCTAATCTCATTCCTTTCTTTAGAATCCTGACCTCTTTCTACTCATGGTCTCACTCCCTCCCTCCCTCTCTCCCCTTCCCTTTCTCTTTCTTCTTCCCTCTTTCTTCCTCTTTCCCTATCTCTCTCTCACTCTCTCCTTCCCCTCATTTCTCTGTTTTGATTCTCTCCTTCTTTCCTTGCCATAGTCAGTACATAGGTAAATGTGATCACCCATGTTTTAACAACCCAGCTAGCAGCTTCGATGGGGGCATAAGATCCCTCCCCTGCTGCCGGGACCCAGGGGGCTGCCGGGAAAGCACAGGTTCTTTTTATCTGCTTAAACAAGGAAAGCACGGTGAAGGGGTTGACCAGCTTACTTTAATCCAGCATTCAGTTAGCATACAGACAACAATCATTTAGTTCGGGGGAAAACGCCAGCATTCAGTTAGCATTCAGTTAGTTCAGGGGAGCATACAGACAAGCATCAAGAGACAGACCAAATACAGATTCATTGACTTACTTCAGGGGAAAAAACCAGCACCCTGAGGTTCAAAACATTCATTTAGTTCGGGGGAAAAAAGAAACCAGCACCCCGAACCTCAAAACCAAAATACAAACAAATTACAAATATCAACAGACAGACCCAACACAATTCGTAGTTACCAACATCTGGGCTCGGCCTGAGAGCAAGGGCTGGCCCAGAGTCACGCTTGCTTGCCGCTGCTCCCACACCAACCGGAAGAGGAAAGAGAGATCTTCAAGCTGTCCTCTCCCCTCTTATAGAGTTTTTGACATCATCAAGCGCCACCTGAATGACCAGGGCCAATTGGTTCTTGACTTGGCCCCTCCCCCTAGCGTAGACCAGGTTCTGGAACTAACACCTCCCCTCAGCCAGCCCCATGACTCATCATACAGGAGGTTGTCTGCTTCCTGGCATGCTCTTTGGGCTTCCTGCCCCGGAAGAGCAAGCCTCAGTGTCCAGAGGCTCAATGAGGTAAGCTGAGTCATTCAAAGAAAACAAAGGCTATTCTGGTTACAACCCAATAGGATAATTTAAGGGTAAGGCAAAATGAACCCCTCTAACAACACTAAGGAATTTGTGATCTCAAGATGTCTGTAGTTCCTCCAATGACGCTGACTGTAAATTATCAATGCCCACCCACTCTGTGTGACTCTTATCCCATAAGTTTGCCCTAGGGGGTCAGTGCTTATATTCTGGAGCCTTCCTCTCATTCTCTTGATTTTAATTGGTTACTAATGGAGCATGAAGGATATCACTCCATTACAACACTTATCTCTTATTTTCGCTACATGACCAATCCATTTTTTTCCAGCCATCCGTTTCTTTGATGCATTCCATTTCTTTTGTGCAATTACTTATTTGTATCATAGTCTGCCCTGTTTGTAATGCAATTTGCAGCCTACTCCCATCTATTGCCCTTTTGGGGATCTTCAACTTCAATTGTGCATAGAATTACAGACATACAACATCATTACGAGAATATTGCTGTTAAAAAAATGGGCCTCTGCTTCAAGGAAAAAGACCTGGGCCATTCCACAAAAACAATCCAGTCATCCCCCTCTGAAATTCAAGTTATTAAGAATTAATACAAAATAGATGCTACTAAGCTGTGGCAAAAAGAACCTACCCTAAGACATGACGTGCAGGTAGCCCTGAATCATGCTGGGTTGCCAGGAAAAGCCAGATTGGAACCATAGCTTTTGTTCATCTTTTCTTAAAGAAGACCAGTGACATCATGAGGGTGATGTATTGACTTGCCCGTGAATTGGTTTTAAATGGGGCAGAACTTCAGGTGAAGTCATCAGCCTCACTCTCTCCTCCAGTCAGTAATACACAATGACTACAAAAAGATAAAAGAACAATCAGACAGAACTGAGCACTGTATAATTAGAAGGAGCAAGTTCGGCTCCAGACAAGCCTAGAGAAAATGCACATCCTCACATTGCAGAGGTGGGGGGGGCATAAGTGGCAATTCTCAGTTTGCATTATTTTGAGTTTCACGAGTTGAATGGGTGTTTTTATTTCATTTCATGTGAGTGACCTCATTCCTCTGTTCTGTCTTCCATTTGTTCATACAGCAAAAGCTACCAAGAATCTACTATGGCCTGTGTAGCACACCAAGTACTGGTGGTAGGGGAAAGATAAAGAAGACACTCCTTTCCTTTAAAAAGTTTACAACCAGTCCATCCATTGGGGAATAGCTGAATGAGTTGTAGTATATGGAATGTAATGGAATACTATTGTTCCATAAAAAATGATGAGCAGGAGGATTTCAGAAAAACCTGGAAAGACTTGCATGAACTGATGCTGAGTTAAGTGAGCAGAACCAGGAGAACAACAGTACCATTGTGGAAGGACCTACTTTGATAGACTTAGATCTTCTTAGCAATACAATGATCTAAGACAATTCCAAAAGACTCATGATAGAAAATCCTATCCATGTCCAGAGAAAGAATGGAGTCTGAATGCAGATCGAAGCATGCTATTTTTCCTTTTTTTTTGTTTTTTTCTTTCTCATGTTTTCCCCCTTTGGTTCTAGTTCTTCTTTACAACATGACTAATGTGGAAATACGTTTAATATGATTGTAAATGTGGAAATATGTTTTATGTGATTGTACACATATGGCCTCTATGAGATTGCAAGCCATCTTAGGGAGGGGGGAGAGGAAGCAAAGGGAGAAAATTTAAAACTCAAAATCTTACAAAATTGAATGTTGAAAACTAAAAATAAATATATAAATCAATGTGTTTTTAAAAAAGTTTACCACTTAGTAATATCTGTACACAAATAACCATTACACAATTCAGAATGAAATTTAGCAGAACAGTGTTGATGCATAAAGGAGATCATAAAGGGAACTGGAAATTCAGAGGAAGGAAATATCAGCTCTTGCTCAGGGGAACATGGAAGCCTCCATTCATTTCAATTACACATTTATTACATGGAGTAGGTGTTGGAGATACAAACGATGAATAAATGAAGGAAGCATTTATTAAGTGCTTATATGTGCAAAGAACTGTGCTAATAAGTGCTGGAGATACACATAGAAGAGAGTCCCTGTGCTATGGGTAAAGGAGAACCAGGCACAATGTTATTATGAATTTGAGAAGGAAGAGGTCACATTTCCCAAGGTAGGGGAAGTAGTGAGGGAAGGTTTCACAGAAGAGTTGACAGTTGAATTGGACCCTGAAGAAAGGCTGGTGGTACAGTACGTGGGAGGGCTGGAGCACATGGGCAGGAGGGAGTCCATGCCAAACACAAGAGGACAGTAGGAGAAGGGAGAGTGAAGGATGAGAAGGCAATGGATAATACTTTGGTTTGACTGGAAAACAGAATTGTGAAGGGTCCTTGAATGCCTAAATCAGGAGTTCAAATTTTAATGGATAGACAAGGGTAACCATTAAAGTTTTTTGAGGGGTGAAGTGACAAACTCACAGCAATACATGGGGACAGCTAGGTGGCACCATGGATAGAGGATTGGAGTTGGGAGTCGGGAAGACCCGTGTTCAAATGTGAACTTGGACATTTACTAGCTATGTGTTCCTAGGCAAGTCCTTAACCTCTCTATTCCTCAGTTTCCTTATCTGTAAAATGGGATAATAACAGTATCTACCTTACAGGGATGTGGTGAGGATTAAATGAGATGATATATGCAAAATGCCTTGCAAACCTTAAAATGCTATATAAAAATAACTTATCACTTTGGAAGATAATTTGTGATGTGGGAGATGAATTGTCTAAGGATTAGATTGCTAGGCATAGTTTCAGCCAGAAGAGAACCTTACCCAGTTAAGACTTATTTGAAAATTCTGTGTGGTTCTGTGATTTTCTGACTCCATTATCAGACTATAGCCTCCCTGAAGGCAGGAATGATATCTTTGAAAGCCACTTGGGAACTCTCCTAGCTATTTCCCCCAGCAGATGGAGTCAAAGAATAGGCTGCCTCAGGAAATATCAGATTCCCCTCACATGAAATCTTAAAGCAAAATCTGGATGACCACTTGATGGGTAAGTAGGAGAGATTTTTATTCAGGTATGGGTTGGAATGGATGGTCTCTAAGGTTACTTCCAATGCTGAGATTCTGACATTCTGATTCTGAGGGTGAGTGCAGTGTGAATGGAGAGGAGGGGCCAATGACAGAGATATTGCTGGGTTAGAAACAAGACTTAGCAACTGACTGGAATCATGAGAGGTGAAACAGGGAAGAACCAAAGATGCCTCCAACGTTATGAGCCTGGATGACTTGGTAGGATGGTGATGTTGATCCTTTTAGAACTAGAGCCGTTAGAGGTAAGTTTAGAAGAAAAGCTGCTTAATTCAGTTTTAAATGTGTTGAAGTTGAGGTGGGCTGTCTAGGTGGAAACATGCAATTGGTGATTGGACCGGAGTTCTAGGGAGAGGTTCTAGATCGGTATAAATTTGAGATAGAGGTGATGATTGAACAAGTGATGGTAAAAGAGATAGTGCATAGAGAGAAGAAAAGAAAATGTAGGATAGAACCAGGTCTATTAGACCTTATCCCCTGACAAAGTGCTCTTTGTTCACTGCTTTGGAATAGTTCATTCAAATAGCTCTAACTGGAGGAGAACATGGTCTCTTTAAATAATCAGGCCCAGAATTGGCCAATTTTGATATTGTTGTCGTTTCCCCATGAGTTTGCAAGAAGGCAATGCTGTTATTTTAACCCAAATCATCCCCTCCCACCCCTTTAAGGATTTAATTAACCACTAGAAGCTAGAGTTAAATTGCTGACTTTAATGCTCCATTACCCAGACCATATGGGAGTCCACTCTCTTCTTTTTACCCTTTTGCCCTGACATGCTATTGGGAACTTCTGAGGCTGTGACATCCACTTCCCAGAGATGTTAAGGAGCTATTACTGAGCAAAGCTTTTGCTGCCTTCTGAATGTAATGCAGCCCATTAGAAGGGAGGTGTGCTGAGCACACCATGTACTCTATGGGACTCCTATGGAAATCGTTCTTCCATGGAAAACTGGCTGGTTCACTTGCCACAATAGCCTGCAGCAAAGCTGACTGTGAGAAATCATCTCACTTGTTTGGGTAGGAAACTGCTCAAGGAAGACAGGCTTCAAAATTACCAGAAAGGAGCAGCCAGGACATAGCCCTGCTCATCACTTTGTTTATGCAAAAACATAGAGGAGCAACCATGGCTAGAGAAGGAGACTGAACCTGTGATTTCACTGGTTAGGGGAATTCCCAGGTGAGGAAAGTCCCTCTACCAATGCAGGTCAACATCTTCTCTGCAATTTATAATATCATTATGATTATTTATAATATTATTATATTACAATATACTATATAATTATAATATTTTTGTAATATTATCATTATTAAAGAGTTGCTTTTTAAAGCACTGAGAGACGGGTTGACTTGTCCAGAATCAGCCAGCCAATTTATGTGAATCCAGGTTTTCCTGGGTTTGTGGTGGGTTCTCATTGCACTATACCAGGGGTGGGGAACCTGCAGCCTTGAGGCCACATGTGGCCCTCTAGATCTTCAAGCGCACCTTTTGGATTCCCTACCCCGGCATTGCACCAACAATCTCATGCAAACTCAAGAGAAAATTGATAAGATCGGAGAAGAGTAGAGAGAGTGGAGTTTAGAAAAGTGGTTAACTGAGTCTGGGAAGTAAGAAGGAAAAAAGAATTTTTTTTGCATTTGTGGCCCCAGGCATTGAAAGACAAACTATCCACCTACTCATTTGGCTGCCCCCCCCAGCAGAATTACAAAGTTAAGAGAGTCTGTCTTTGACACTCTCCCACATTCCCTTTCACAGTTTCTTCTCTCCTCTCCTGATCCCTCCAGCCAGAAACGATCCCTCTCTTTTCAGTCTTTAACAGCACGGAGTTTCACATTCTAGTTTGCACTAGTTTTTTGTCCTCTCGCTTCTGCTTCCAAAAAGCTTCTTGAAGGCTGGGATCGTCCTTATTTGTTCTACCAATCCATCTTCCTCCCAACCTAGCAAAGTACCCCAAACACAGCTCATATTTAACAAATGTTTGTTAAACGAATGAATGAATAAGGCTTATGTAGGCAGATTCTAACTAAAGTTAATTAGATTTTTGGAAACCATGTTATTTGGTGATACAATATTACAAAGGATAGTAAATACTAAGGAATAATGTTATAAATGGATAATTGGTTGAAAAACATTATCCTGGCATTTTGCAATGCTCTTTCTGGCCAGAGTACCATTATCTTTCCAGTCACTGTTCCAACAATCCGGGTAGCAGCTGTTGTGGGAGTGAAAGACCAACACAAGCCCAAAAACAAGAATGCTACCAGCACACTGCAAAAACCCAGGTTCTTTTGATCTGCTTAACTAAGGAAAGCAAGGTTAAAGGGGTTGACGACTTTACTTTAATCCAGCATACAGACATCATTCACTTAGTTCAAGGGAAAAAGCCAGCACCCTGAACTTCAGAGCAAATACAAACAAATTACAAACATCAACAGACAGACCTTGTCTGATTCAAATCCCAGTACATAGTTATCAGAGTTTAACAAAGTCCCAGTATCCGGGTTTACAAGCTGGAGGGCTCTTAGCTACAGCTGCCTGGAGTCTGTGAATCAGCGTGCCACCAAGAGTGAGAGCCCTGTGCAAATAGCTCCGTCTTCTCTTCTTATACCATTTCGGACGTCATCAACCGTCATCTGAATGATCAGAACTTAGGCTCCTATGATTGGCTCTTGAGTTAGCACCTCCCCTTGGTACCCTGGGAGCTTCACACCCACGTAGGTTTAGCACCTAATAGGGGTTTGGGCCTGGGGCTTAGCACCTAGTAAGACTCAATGAAATACACTGAATCCAAACTCTTCAAGGGCACTTAGTTGAATTGAGTGCTAAGAGCCCATTTTGCTTACCAACACAGTCACCCAGGTTCATACTCTCAGAATCATCCTTCACTCTTTCATCTCCCTCACATCTCATCTCCAACTATTGTCCAAATCTTCAACTTCATCCCATATCCATTCCCTTCTTTCTACTCATTGGCCATCACCCTAGTTCAGCCCTTTCTCATCTCTCTCTTGAATAGCTCTTCATTCAGTCTGCTTCCATTCTTTCTTCAGTCTATCCTTTATATAGCCATCAAAGTAAATCTCTCCAGACACAGATTGGGTCAAAAAGAGGCTTCATGTTGACTTTAAAAAAAAAAACCAAACCAAACTCTTCAGTCTGGCGTCTCAAGCCCTCTACGTTCCAGTTCCTACCTTTTGCTGTTGTTGAGTGATTTCGATTGTGTCTGACTCTTCATGACTGCATTTGGGGTTTTCTTGGTAAAGATATTGGAGTGAATACATTTCCTTCTCTAGATCATTTTATTATGGATGAGGAGATTGAGGCAAACAAGGTTAAGTGACTTGCCTAGGATCACACCACTAGTAAACATCTGAAGCCAGATTTGAACTTAGGAAGAGCAGTCTTCAACTTCACTCCCAGCATTCTATGCACCGCACCACTTAACTGCCTACCATCCAGCTCATTTCATATTAACCTCATTCCCACACTTTATGTACCAGCCAAACCAACCTACTGGCCACTCCCTAAACCATCTCTTGTCTTTCTCTCTCTCAGCCTTTGCTTGAAATGCCTCCTCATGTTCACATGTAAGAGTCTTTATCTTCTGGAATGCAACAGTAGGTGCCATTTTCTCCAGGGAGCTTTCCCACATCCCCAAATTGTTAGTGCTTCTTGTAAGTACTTCTCGCACATATTATATCCCCAAATAGAATATAGTTTCTTGTGAGCAGGGATTGTGTCTTGTGGTCTTTGTGTCTCCAATATCTGTTTGTTTTAGCACAACACTTGGCATGTAGTAGGTCTTTGATAAACATGTGTTCGGTTGAACTGAATTGAATCAATTCTTTCCAACATGGAAAGGCTTACAGAAGGCAGCATTCTAGGAGGCTTAGAAAAGCTCAGAACAGACCTGGAACCAAACAAATAAGCCTAGCTCCTCTTTAATTCCTCTTTGATTTATAGAGAAAGGCATATTTCTCTCTGATTTCTTTCTTAAAGACCATGCCTTAAACCCAATTCACTCTGGCTCTTCTTGATTGGACAATAGGTCTCTGCCCAAGCTACACTTAACTTATTTTTTGTACCCTCCTGGCTCAGAGTGAATGTAAATAGCAATTGTTTTGTTTTTGCCCAGCAATCCTGGGAGTCTTCCCTTCCCAGTTTGATTATTTTTTTCCTCCATTAAAGGGGCCATTCCTTGGTTCACTTCCTAAACAGGCCTCTTCACTGAATTCTCAATAATCAACTGCATTTCTGTATAATAATTAGAAAATCCAAGAAGAAATAACAGGAAGAGAAATACAATTTGAAATTCCACATGCATATACATTCAATTATAAAGTTCTCCTTAAAGAAATAAAGATCACTTTAAATAACTGGGGCAATATTTAGCGCTCAGGCTTTGTCAATACCTTTGCAGAGGTGACATGTCCACAAGTGTTGTGCGTTGTACATATGTTCGGACATCTTCAATCTATTGATCAGTTATGCCGATTTTTCCTCTTTTCTTTATCTTCAAAAAAATACATTTATTATATAGGATAGCTCCCTGGAAGCAGGGGAGAGATAGTGGGGAAAACTAGGGTAACATTTAAAAAAAGATATCAATAAAAACTTAACTTAAAAAAGAAATATTTTTGGAAAAAGCAGATATCATTCTATCAAGCCATAGTAAAGACTAAAAATTGGTACATGCCAATGGATTTGTTGAATGCAAACACAAGTGTTTTACTTCCACATATAGACCTTAATATGATTGAGATCCAAGAGTGTACTCAAAAGGCAATACATCACTATACTACAAATACAGAACTCAAAATAGTATTGAGAATTCAACAAATAAACTTGTAATTAAACCAGAGCATTATCCCAGATATACTAATGCTCATTATTTCCTGGATTGAGTTAGAAAAATTGAAAAACAACATTCTTAATAGATATCATCACATCAAATACTTATAATTTTTAACCTACATGGAATGAAAAACTTTCAAAATGTTGGCATGTACTAGGTGATTTTTTTTACATGTATGTATATAGATACACACACACATATACAGACACAAATAAATGTTTTTCAGTTGCGTTTGATTCTTTGTGACCCCATTTGGGGTTTTCTTGGCAATGATACTAGAGTGGTTTGCCATTTCCTTCTCCAGTTCCTTTTACACATGAGGAAACTGAGGCAAACAGGGCTAATTAAGTGACTTGCCCAAGGTCACACAGCTAGTGAGTGTCTGAGGCCAGATTTGAACATAGGAAGATGAGTCTTCCTGACTTCAGGGCTGATACTCTATCCACTGTGCACCATCTAGCTGCATGCGGTATCTCCTGTCATCCTGTCCACTCTGGAAGCGTCCTGAAGAATCTTTCAGTTAGATTACTGAACATGAATTTACACCTCTCTATTTTTATTCATTTACCCAAAAAAGCTTTTATTTCATCTACCTGCGCAATAGTGCACACACATAGTGACTTGTCGCAGGACTTTTCCTCTTTGAACTTTATTGAAAAAGATGGAGACAAGATAATAATAAATAATTCCACATGTTAATGCTAGCAAGATAAAGTATTTGGGGAGGTTTGGGGATAACTTACCTTTCTCTTTAAGGACAATGTTAGGTTCAAAATATGACTACAAAAGAAATGAAACAGAGATGTTTTTTGCTCTCTCTCCCTCAGTCGCATTTCCCCTCTGTCAAAGACAATTTGAAATACTGCTTTTTCCTTAAGAATCTTTCTGTCCCTTCTACTTCCCCAGCATCTCCCCATCCAGATGCCTTTTTCTTCCTAGAACCATCAGTTCTGCTATAACTGTTGTTTTGAAAACATGAATTTGTTCCAAAGTGATTGATATTTTAGGGAATAATTTAAGCATAACGAACTTTGAGTTTGTCTCTACACTGTTTTCAACTGTGAGAAATAGTGAGAATGCAGATCCCTTCACAGCAGCTCGCAATGTCTTCCAATATCCACTTCCACAAGCAAACGGCAGTTCTTCTTCAAGGTAAAGTGCTATATTTATTGTATATCATCTGGTGCTATTGGAGGAGGACTGGGCAGCACCAAGGCACTCCAAACCCTTCCCTTTTCTCCCATGCACACACACACACACACACACACACACACACACACACACACACACACAGAGCCACTTTACACCATGACTGAGCCCAGCCCCTAAATCCTGAAGTTGAAGCACCACTGAGCTGTTTTTTGGCCCAGAGGCATCAGCTTTGCCAGTTCAGTGAGCCAGGTCAAAGGCAGCACATCAGCCTAAGAGTCTTAGGCCCTAAGACCATTGCTGTACAACTATTTATTGTAGAAATGTAAATTTCTTAACCATTTGACATGTTTTATGGCACTGTTGATTGTGCCCCTGACCCCATTTCCCCATAAGCCTTATGGTTTTTATTGAGCAATTTTGCATATTGTGGTGATTTTTAGGAACATGTATGTCGAGTTATAGCAGAACTAATCGTACATGCCTTTCTTACTACCCTCCTCATGGTTGTGTTAATGAATATTTAACAATTGACTCCCTAAAAAATAGGACAAAATATTTAAGTTGAATCCGAATTTTCTCCATTACTTTCTAAGTCTTGACAGTCAACAAAAAAACAACGCAAGCCCTGATTTGTGGCATTTGAAAATTCAATGAACAGCTCTCATGAGCCATCTGAAGCTGGCCCCATCACATCCTGGAATATTGTAACGGCCTCCTGACAGATCTTCCTGCCTCCATTCTCTGACTCTTCTAAGCCATCTTTGATACAATGGCCAGAAATGCCGCCTTCTACATGAGGCCCTTTCCAGTTCCGTACTGCTATCAGTGTTTCTCCTCATCCCAAATTATGCTGTATTTGCTTTGTCTATACTTGTACATATACATTTGAAAGAATGCCATCTTCATGAGGGCAAAGACTCTTCCATGATTGTCTTAGGATCTCCAACTTCTAGCACAGTGTCTGGAACATAGAAGGCACTTAACTGATTGATTTTAAATTTTTTTTCTTTCTTAAAACTCAACTCAAATGCCATTTTATCCATGTAGCCGTGTCCGGTTTTTCAAGTGAGTAACAATCAACCCTCCCTCATCCTGACCTCTCATAGCATTTTGTTTTACATTTCACTTATCATGTAATATTGTATATTATAATTATTTATGTTTGAACCCAACTCAAGGAGGGGCTGTTAACTCCATGAGGGCAGAAACTTTGTCATATCTAAATTTTATTTCTTGCATCATCAGGCATTTAATAAATACTGTTAAAGAGATGATGAATCACACTGTGTCCAGGCACACACATTAGATAATAAAGTACAACCCATCATGACACAGTCAATCAAATCATACTTCTCCTAACCTCTCCATTATTGCCCCACTCCCCAAACCAACACTAATACCTCAACAAAATATGACAATAAATATCCAGAATAATCGTTCGCTACAAAATGGTTGTTACTTCTATTTTTCAACCCTAGTACACCACTTTCATTCTATTCCATGTATTTGGTGATTAGATTTTATTTATAGCATCACATAGTTGTTTGATCTCTGTTGTTCAAAGCCTTTGATTTATTTCTTTTTCAAAGTTTAGATTATGAACTTATAAGAAATGAATGTAGAGAGCAATGGGTGTTTTCTGGGTGACTTCTGGATATTTTTCCAGTGGCATTAAGGGAAGGCCTGTGCCTTACTCCTTTGCAACACTCTCTATTCTCCTCCCACATCAGATTATATGGAAATAATCTGATTGGCATGATATCATGGGTATTTTTCCAATTTTTCTGAGGAGTTGTCCTCCTAGTGACTAGACCAGCACCCTGGACTTTGAATCAGAAGGGAAGGGTATGTGAATCTTGCCATTTAGTTAACAAATGAATTAGCAAACTATTTAACCTTTCAATCTTTGTTTTACCATTTCTAAAAAAATAAACGGATTAATAATACCCATAACATTTAACTCACCAGATCAAATAAGAGTGCCCACCTAGGGCTCTGTAACCTTAAAATGCTATCTATAAACATGCCAACCATCATCATTATTATCCAGTGCTGGTAACCTCAGAGGGCAAGGGCAGCATGAGTCACAATGACCAACACCTCAACCCAAATGAGAAGCAACTTTCTCTGTCTTCGGTGGCGGTGGTGTTGGAGGTTAAGCTTTTGCCAACTCATTAAAGAGAAAAGAAAGCAGGTCCAAGCACTCTTCGTAGACAATTCTAACCTGTAGTACCTGTTTTATCTGGTCCTTGGCAAGCTCTTTATGAGAAACAGGTCAAAACCTGTGGGGGGAAAATTGGTCATGAGGTTATTTAGGGATGAGGAACTTATGTACCAGCTGCATGAGGTTTTAGTGGAATACTGAAGGGCAAATATATAATTTAATTATTTGTCAATGTTCATCCCCAAAGTGAAATGAATGGAGTTAGAAAGGTTAGAAATTATATATATATATATATATATATATATATATGTGTGTGTGTGTGTGTGTGTGTGTGTGTGTGTGTGTATGTGTGTGTGTATGTATGTGTATATATTATATAAATTTATATTATTCAGGTATTTGTATATAGAATATCCTAAAAGTCTCAGTACAGTTTTAAGTTTTAGTGGTTTAAATAGTTTAAGCTATTAAGCTGTATATAGATATGTTAATATTTACATATTTTACATATATTTATATCAAGATCTATACTATGTCTATATCACATAAACATTTTTAATTATACATGAATTATGTGGTTTTTCAATATATTGTATCCAATACACTTTAAAGACACAAGAAATAATATATCTATATATGTGTCACAATCATGTCCATATACAATCTGTGCCAATTAACTCAGGAAATATAAGTACTTTTCATGGCCACTCTTGTTAAGGACAGGTGTATTGGAAATCTCTACAGCAAGGAGTATCTAGAGTTAATCCTTCAGGAGTACATTTCTCATTTGTGCTAGACCTTTAGATAGTTCCTTTTCCTTTTAGATGATTCAAGCAGAAGAGAGACTTAAATGACTTTGGGGAGATTAAGATTATCACCCTCCCAGGTTATTCCACTCTCAAGACAAAGAGCCATTTTGTTACATGATAATTTTGGCAACAATTCAGCCCCCTTCTACTTCTTCATCAACCTAGCCCCACACCCTTCTACCCTATGCCTCCATTCCCTCCAGAGAAGTCAGGATACAGGGCTGTTTCAATCCCCCTGAGAGAAATCCTTGGTGAGTCTTTGCCTGAGGGATAGATAGTGTAGCTTCCTCTTACGTATGGCTTTTATTCCAGAGTATAAACCTAGTCATGTAGCCCTGAAGGAGGCTGACTCATGGTAGAATGGGGCCAAGGTGAGAATCTGTGTGGGCAGGTTGTCTTTTGGGGCTCCACTTTGCTGACTATGCTGCTTGTAAAACAGATGGGCATGGAGACTGCCTGTTTCGAGAATAAATGATGAGATAGGAGGAGCTAAAGCTTTTCTTTAGATTTGGGAAGGTTTGTTGAGTATACCCACTTGAGCTCCAAAGGAGAGAATGAGGCTTATGATTAACATTTCTTCACCTATGAAATGAAACAGCTAGTGGGATCCTTCTCAGCCCTAAGCTTCCATGGTTCTATAATTTCAATAAGGGTCTGAAATTCTCTACCTTCTAAGCCATGGACATGTAAGGCCAATCTGTAAGTGAAAGATCTTTCCTGACCATTGAACAGGCCTCAGGTGGGGCCAACAAAAGGAGGCCTGATTAGAAGCAGGCCCACATTCTTTCACTAACTAGGTGTGAGGCCCTAGGCCCCACACTTTTTTGCCAAGGAGGCTCTGAGCCCTCAGGGCCCCTAACAGGGTATGAGAGCTCTGAGGTTGGCGTTTTTTTGTTTTTTTTTTTGCCTTTGGGGGCACACTCATTGAAGGACTCTAGGTAGCTAAGGAGCCCCCCCCTTAAACCCAGATGTTGGACAGACAGCTGGAAGCCTATCTACTGGTTTGTGTTATTTGTTTTGTTTATATAATGTATACTTGTAATTTCTGTTTCTATTGTCTCTGAAGTTCAGGGTGCTGGCTTTTTCCCCCCGAACCAAGTGAATGATATATGTATGTTTAATTAAAGTAATATTGTTAACCCCTTAACGTTGCTTTCCTCATAAAAGCGCATCAAAGAACCTGTGCTCACAGCCCTACTGTATGCTGGTGTTATTGGTCTTACATAGCCACGGTAGCTGCAAGTAACATTGCTGTTACGGGATCCCTTTGGAAGTAGGGTGAAGCCTACAGACCATTTCTCAGAGCAATATTTTCAAATGCATAAACTAAAAGAGAAACCAATTAAATTGAAATACACAGGTATTCTGATGGTTGGTTTCCACTAGGTAACAAAAAGACCTTTAATTGGCTGCTGAGCCAGAACTGAGTGAGCATATGGAAGGCTAGAATAGGGGAAATCTCTCTCTTGCCTGGCTACTTTTGCATAAGGAAGAGGAAGATCTTCTCTGGGTCTCTGAGTAGGGGAAGTACTCAGAGATCCTCCTCTCTCATTGGGGTCACGACACATAGCTTTGACTCCCCAATGTTGAGATTGTTCTGTCCCTGTTCTAGTTATTCTTTTCTGATGAAAGATGAGTATGTATCAGAGATGGAATAGACCAGACTGTAATTTCTTGAGTTTTCAGGAGTCTGAGGACCTTCCAGAGATACAGCCCTGGAGTTTGATGGTATCTGCATCTGCTGAGCTCAGCGAAGAGCCGGCCCTGAGGAGTGGACTGCTTGACCCAATCCAGCAATGGATCAGTCCACTCTCTGAAACATCTTGCCCTATAAACAAGGGAGCAACTTGTATGTAGCTTTACTCTCCCCAGGGACAGAGGTAGTAGGGAAGAAGGGGTTCCTGTTTCAGAGATTTCTGTACGTCAGTTCTTGGTACATCTTCTCAGAAAGTACTTTCCAGGTCTTCTGTCACCGACAAGAAGCAGTCAGGATGTATGTGTATTCTCTGAATAGGAAAATGGGCCCTTCCAATATATATGCCCCAAAGCAGGCTCACCAAGACTTGATACTTGATGGACAACAGGCAGAACATGTTGTTCATGCTAAGACAGTCCTCAATGGCTATTCTCCTCATTATACATAAAAAAGGCTAGACTAGATAGACTAGATGACTATTTGGGTCTTTTCCACCTCTAAATTTGTGAACCTGTAATAGTTGAGGCATATAGTTAGATAATTTGGGTTGAACAGCTAAGACCTATTCCTAAGGGGGAACAAAGGTTTATTGGATCCCAATTACCTGTCTTCAGTAATCAAAGTTCATGAAGCCACATGGTAGACTTTCTCTACCATGCCACCCTGGAAGTTCATCTTTGAACTTCTCACACTAGAAGTACCGTCTGTCTCTGAAATCTCTTCTTCTGATTGGCTGATTCCTTCCAGAATCTGCATTTTAAACAAGATGCCCAGGCTAGCCTTGTCTTTATTCCTCCCAGCTCTGTGCTCCTCATTGTCCAGACTTTTTCGACCATTTCCCCCTGCGTGGGTACCTGTCTTTTTCAATTTCCTTACATTATGTCCTTCCTTACATCCTTCCTCATTTTATGTGTTGGTTGGTTGTGGTCGTTTCTTCTCACAGAGGACCAAAATGACATCACTATGCATGAGTCAAGATTCAATGTCTCTGACTGTGGCAGATCAGGCCAGTACGAGCTTGGAATGCCCCACAGGTGGGGCACAAATAGTCTGTGTGAACATTTGGCATGGATACTCCAAACTTGTGCTTCCTGCATTTCCTTTGAGCTGTTTTAATTCTGCTTTGCCTTTCCTTATATCCTTCATCATTATACACACACACACACACACACACACACACACACACACACACACACATATATATATATATATATCTTCATATATCCTTATACCCTTCCTCATTAGACTGTAAGGTCCATGAAGACAGAGATTGTCCTTCTTTCTGCTTATACTTGTATTCCCAGCACTTAGCACAGTTTCTGGCATAAAGTAAGTGCTTAATAAAAACTCATTACCTTGGCTTGACTTAACATTCTTCAGTTCTCTTTACTTGTATAAACATAGCTCAAGCTATCTGCAGATTCCTGACAACTGCACGTGCCCTGACTAGGAATGGGACCGGTTAATTTATTAAGAAAGTGAAAGGCGGATATGTAAACAACCAGACCCCATCAGCCATCCAGATGAAGGACTTGGCATAGACTGTGTGAATGACCTTTAGAGGTGGAGAAAAGTGCCTACCTTTATCCATCAGGTTAGATATCAGAGACTGGCTACAATGGAGGAGGAAGAAGAGTAGTTGACACACCCAGAAGTTCACAGGAGACAAAATTTAAGAAAAGAGTTAGTAGACAAACACATGACCTCAAATGTCTACACACAAATGCCCAGAATGTAGGCAATAAGCAAGATGAATTAGAGGTACTAACACCAAGAGGCAAAGAAGCTTGTAGATATCACTAAGATTTGATCAGATGAGAGCTGGCTAGAATCTGGGTCTGGATGGGGATACTTTATTGGGAAGAAATGAGATGTGTTAAAAAAAAAAAGGTGGTAGTGGAGGAGGAGGCAGTGTAGCATTATATATCAAAAAGGGGAGGGGAAGGGAGGAAATCTAGGAACCTGAGAACAGAAATATGATGGAGGACATATGGGTGAAGATCATGGAAGCATTTTGTTGTTGAATCATTTTCAGTTGTGTCTGACTCTTCATAACCCATTTTGGGGTTTTCTTGGCAAAGTGGTTTGCCATTGCCTTCTCCAGACCATTTTACAGATGAGGAAACCGAGGCAAGTAGGGTTAAGTGACTTGCCCAGGGTAACACAGCTAGAAAGTCTCTCAGGGTGGATTTGAACTTAGAAAGATGAGTCTTCTTGATTGAAGCCCAATGCTCTAGAGACAGAAACAATTTCATCATTAGAATATCCTACAGGCCTCTTGGACAGAAAGAAAGAATAGATGAGGAGTATGAGAAACAGTTTACAAGCTTGGCTCAGTTGTAGATGTAGTAATGATGGAAGACTTCAATTATCTGGACATCTGCTGGGGTGCTAGGCAGAGCAGCTAATAATTTCTTAACTTGGCTTAATGATAATTCCATTTTGCAAAAGGTAGGGGAAATCTGACTCTCAATATGATTCTCACCAACAGGGAGGAAATAATTGGTGAGTCACAAATGATGGTTTGCAAGAAGGAGTCTCCTTTGTTTGTTTGTTGTTATTTTTAATTATATCATGGAAAAGAGGAAGAGGAAAGAAGGGCTAGGACACTGCTGGCGTGGAAGGTGCAGAAAGAGAAGGCAGAGTGTTATTCAGCTCTTACTTTGCTTCTGTTTTCTCTGTCAAGGAGAATGACCTTTGGCTGGAAAGGACAGAATAAAAGAGGACAATAGGGAATTGATATCCAAGATAAATAAGATTATATAGTAAGAGAGCAAGGAGTTAATTCAAGTCACCTGGCCTAGCCCTGAAAGAAATGGCATATATGATTGCTGAGCCACTGTTGGTAATGCTTGAAAGAAGATTGGAGAGGTACCCAATGACTGGAGAAGAGCAAATGTCTTCTTAATTTTCAGAAAAGGGAAGAGAGTGGACTCTATACACTAGATTCCAGTGGTCTTGAATTATTCCTGACAAAAATTAAGCACAGGAGTTCTTAACCTGGGGTCTGTGAATTTGCTTTTGCTTTTTTTAAAAAAAAATTTACTTAATACCCATTTTTTTGTAAATAGTATTTTATTTTTTCCAATTACAAGTAAAAAGATAGTTTTTAATATTCATTTTTATAAGACTTTGAATTCCAAATTTTTCTCTGTCCCAAAGATGGCATGCCATGTTATACATGTGCAGTCATGTTAAACATATTTCCATATTAGTCATGTTGTAAAAGAAGAAACAGAACATAAGGGGAAAACCATGAAAAAAACCCCAAACAAAAAAAGTGAAAATAGTATGCTTTGATCTGCATTCAGACTCCATTGTTCTTTCTCTGGATGGGGATGACATTTTCCATCGTGAATCTTTTGGAATTGTCTTGGATCATTATATTGCTGAAAAGAGCTAAATCACTCATAGCTGATCATCACACAATGTTGCTATTACTGTGTACAGTGTTCCCCTATTTCTGCTCACTTCACTCAGCATCAGTTCATGTATGTTTCTCCTGGTTTTTCTGAAATCCACCTGCTCATCATTTCTTATAGCACAATAGTGTTCCATTACATTCATATACCCCAACTTGTTCAGCCATTCTCCAATGGATGGACATTCCCTCAGTTTCCAATTCTTTGCCACCACAACAAGAGCGACTGTAAATATTTTTGTACGTGTAACTCCTTTCCCACTTTACTTAATACTATTTCAATAGAATTGGTTGAATTTGTAATTCTGTATATTTTATTTTGTGCATTTGTTCTGAGAAGAGGTTCATTGTATGCTTCACCAGACTTCCAAAGGGGCCCATGATGTAAAAAAGGTTAAGAACCTCTGTTCTAGAGTATATTATTAAAAAGATGGCTAATGAACGTTTAGAAAAGAAAGTGGCCATCACAAAGAGCCTGCCTAGTATTGTCATGAATAGGTCCTACCAGACCAACTTTATTTTTCCTTAAGGGTTACTACAGTTGTTGGTCAGGGGAATTCTGCAGGTAGAGCTTACTAAGATTTTATCAAAGCATTTGATATAATTTCTCATGCTATTCTATGGAAAATGGAGATAGATGGGTTAGATGACAACACAATTAGATGGATTTGGAACTGGCTTAATGCCTGGACCCAAAGAATAGTCATTAATTATTCAATGTCAACTCCAGTGTATTGCCCCTGGGATTTCTACTAGCTTAGTAACTGTCAAAAGAGGAAATGAGCTTAGTAATGGCAGAAACTGTTCTTAATGAAGCCATGCTAATTCTATGACTTTCAGTCAATTGTTGAACCATAAAGATGTATTCTTCTGAGGAATATCATTTAAGAAAGGCTGACTACCTCTTCTCTGAACAGATGTTTCTCATTGTCTTTGGATATACATTAGAACCAGTTTTGCCAGCTCCCTTCTTTGCTTCTCAAAAGGAGAACCAATTAGGCTGTCTTCCATCTATCTATAACCCCCTTTTATTCTTTGGTTTCATTGAAAGCAAGAAATCAATGTTGGATGTTTATTTGGACAATAGGTAATAATAAGAGATTATCTTTTTTATACAAGTGTTTTAAGATTTATAAAACACTTTACAAATATTATCTCATATTATCTTCGTAAGAACCCTGGGAGGTAGGTGCTATAATTATCTCCATTTTACAGATGAGGAAACTGAGGCTGACTGGAAGTTAAATGACTTGCCCAAGATCACACAGTTCATGAGTGTCTGAGGTTGAATTTGAACCCAGATCTTCCTGACTCCAGGCCTAGTGCTTCGTCCACTGCACCACTCAGCTGCCTCTAAGGATCTGCCATTGGGAGTACCAACAATGAAGCTAGTGTTTACAGATATCTTAAGAACAGTCTAATTTTTAAAAAAAAATTGTTTTTTTATTTACATGTAAAATATTTTTTTCATTCTTAAAATTTTTTTTAAGTTCCAAATTCTTTCCCTCCTTCCCCTCCTCTCTCATTGAGATGGCAAGCAATTTGATAAAGGATATGTATGTGTAGTCATGCAAAACATATTTTCATACTAGTCATATTGTGAAAGAAAGGAACCAAAAAAAAACAAACCAAGAAAAGTAAAGAAAGTGAAAAAAAATAGTATGCTTTGATCTACATTCAGACTTCATCATTTCTTTCTCTGGAGATAGATAGCATTTTTCATCATAAGTCTTTCAAAATTGTCTTGGATCATTGTATTGCTGAGAATAGCTGTCATTCACAATTGATCATCATACAATATTGCTGTTACTATGTACAGTGTTCTTCTGGTTCTCACTTCACTTTCTTTTTTTGACATTGTAAAGATTGTATTATTTAATATTTTAGTTTTCAACATTGATTTCCACAAGATTTTGAGTTACATATTTTCTCCCCATTTCTACCCTCCCCCCACTCCAAGATGGCATATATTCTGATTGCTCCATTCCCCAGTCAGCCCTCCCTTCTGTCACCCCACTACCCCCCCAATCCTCTTTCCCATTACTTTCTTGTAGGGCAAGATAGATTTCTATGCCCCATTCCCTGTATATCTTATTTCTCAGTTGCAGGCAAAGCCAACTTTTTTTTCTGAGCATCTGCTTTTAAAACTTTGAGTTCCAAATTCTCTCCCCTCTTCCCTTCCCACCCACCCTCCCTAAGAAGGCAAGCAATTCAACATAGACCACACATGTATCGTTATGTAAAACCCTTCCACAATACTCATGTTGTGAAAGACTAACTATATTTCACTCCATCCTATCCTGTCCCCCTTTATTCAATTTTCTCCATTGACCCTGTCCCTTTTCAAAAGTGTTTGCTTTTGATTACCTCCTCCCCCATCTGCCCTACCTTCTATCATCCCTGCTTTTTTATCCCCTCCCCCTACTTTCCTGTTGGGTAAGATACCCATTTGAGTGTGCGTGTTATTCCCTCCTCAAGTTGAATCCAATGAGAACAAGATTCACTCATTCCTGCTCACCTGCCCCTTCCCTTCCAATGGAACTGCTTTTTCTTGCCACTTTTATGTGAGATAATTTACCCCATTCTATCTCCTCCTTTCTCCCTCTCTCAATATATTCCTCTCTCACCCCTGAATTTGATTTTATTTTTTTAGATATCATGCCTTCATATTCAACTCACTCTGTGCCCTCTGTCTATATATGTGTATATTCCCTTCAATTACCCTAATACTGAGAAAGGTTTCATGAATTACATGTAGGAATGTAAACAAAACAATTCAACTTTAGTAAGTCCCTTATGATTTCTCTTTCTTGTTTACCTTTTCATGCTTCTCTTGATTGTGTTTGAAAGTCAAATTTTCTATTCAGCTCTGGTCTTTTCATTGAGAAAGCTTGAAAGTCCTCTATTTTATTGAAAATCCATATTTTGCCTTGGAGCATGATATTCAGTTTTGCTGGGTAAGTGATTCTTGGTTTTAATCCTAGCTCCTTTGACCTCCAGAATATCATATTCCAAGCCCTTCAAACCCCTAATGTAGAAGCTGCTAGATCTTGTATTATCTTGATTGTGTTTCCACAATACTCAAATTGTTTCTTTCTGGCTGCTTGCATTATTTTCTCCTTGACCTGGGAATTCTGGAATTTGGAGACAATATTCCTTGGAGTTTTCTTTTTGGGATTTTTTTCAGAAGGCAATCGATAGATTCTTTCAATGTCTATTTTACCCTCTGGTTCTAGAATATCCCAGCAATTCTCCTTGATAATTTCTTGAAAGACGATATCTAGGCTCTTCTTTTGATCATGGCTTTCAGGTAGTCCAATAATTTTTAAATTATCTCCCCTGGATCTATTTTCCAGGTCAGTGGTTTTTCCAATGAGATATTTCACATTGTCTTCCATTTTTTCATTCCTTTGGTTCTGTTTTAGAATATCTTGATTTCTCATAAAGTCACTAGCTTCCACGTGCTCCAATCCATTTTTTAAGGTGGTGTTTTCTTCAGTGGTCTTTTGGACCTCCTTTTCATTTGGCTAATTCTGCCTTTTAAGACATTCTTCCCTTCATTGGCTTTTTGGAGCTCTTTTGACATTTGGGTTAGTCTCTTTTTTAAGGTGTTATTTTCCTCAGTTTTTGAGGGGGTCTCCTTTAGCAAGTCATTGACTTGTTTTTCATGGTTTTCTTGCATCACTCTTATTTCTCTTCCCAATTTTTCCTCTACTTCTCTTACTTGCTTTTCCAAGTCCTTTTTGAACTCTTCCATGGCCTGAGACCAATTCCTATTTTTCTTGGAGGCTTTTGACGTAGGCTCTTTGACTTTGTTGACTTCTTATGGCTATATGTTTTGATCCTCTTTGTCACCAAAAAAAGATTCTAGAGTCTGAGTCTGAGTTTGTGTCCTTTTTCACTGCCTGGCCATGTTCCCAGCCAACTACTTGACCTTTGAGCTTTTTGTCAGGGTATGACTACTTGTAGAGAGTGCTTTGTCCCAAGCTTAGGGGCTGTGCTGCTGTTTTCAGAGCTACTTCTACTCCACTGTCACCGCAAGCTCTGCTGCAGCAGTGCTCCTCCTCCCCTAAGAATCTCCAACCGGGATTTCAACCCAGATCCAAACAGGGCAAAGCTGCCTTTGCACCAACAAAGCCCTCCTCACACTCCCACTCTGATCTGCCGCTTGATTCCTCCCAGCATGTGAGCCAAGGATACCGGATGTGGCTGAAGCTGGAGCTCTGGAAGCAGCCACAGGAGCTTCCTGTTGCTGTTGCCACTGCCACTGCTGCACCACCTCTGCCACCCCTAGGGCTTGGGCTGGACTGCTCTCTAACCTGATCTAGCAGTTTTCCCACTAACCTGCTCTGTGGTCTTTGGTGTTTGTGGTTTGAGAAGTCTAGTAACTGCCACAGCTCAATGATTCATGGCCCTCAGGCCTGCTCTGGTTGACTCCCAGTCTGGTCTGTCCTTGTGTGGTCCATGCTGGGCTGCGCTTGTCTCCCAGCTCCATGCGATAAACCCTTCCCAGCGACCATCCAGACTCTCCTGGGCTGGAGACCTGCTTCCCTCTGTTATTTCATGGGTTCTGTAGCTCTAGAATTTGTTCAGAGCCATTTTTACAGGTGTTTGGAGGGATTTGGGGGACAGCTTAAGTAAGTCCCTGCTTTCCAGCTGCCATCTTGGCTCCAACCCCCCTCCCCGAACAATCTAATTTTTAATGCCCTCTGCTTCATTTTCTACCCTTCTGCCACCCTCACTACAGAAAGAAAAGGGGCTTCTCAGGACTAAAAATTACATTTTGATGGTGTAGTGGATAGAGAGCATCCAAGAGTCAGGAAGACCTAGGTTCAAATTCAACCTTAGTCAATAGCTGTGTAACCCTGAGCAATCCACTCAATCTTTGTCTGCTTCAGTTTCCTGAATGATAAAATGGGAATCAATTATACCTCCTAAGGTTTTTGTGAAGACCAAATGAGATGATATTTGTAAAAAGCACTCAGTACAATGTCTCGCACATGATAGGTGCTATGTAAATGCAGGAGTGGGGAACCTGTGGCCTCAAGGCCCCATGTAGCCCTCTAGGTCCTCAAGTGTGGCCCTTTGACCAAATCCAAACTTTTGTTCTGTGAAGTTTGGGTTCAACCAACGGGCCAGACTGGAGGACCTGGAGGGTCACATGGGACCTTGAGGCTGAAGGTTCTCCACTCCTGGTATTCCGTTCCCCTTTCCTCCCCCCATTGTCTTTTTCTTTGATTATTGGGTTATAATAGCTAAAGAATTAGTCACTTAGTAATGGGTCTCTGATGATGAGGTCCTCCATTTTGATCTCCTTGGAAAGCAGACAGTCTGTCCCTAGGACCATACTTGAAGCTTTTCTAACTTGGAAGAACCTGTCAATGCTGATACTTTTCTACCATGGCCTTTAGGAATCCAGAATAACCCACATGCCAAAAGGAAACATCAAAGTAGGACTTCATGGGAGACCTGAAATTCTACTGTTGGGAATTCATAGCTTTGGGAATCAATTCCTTGAAGGCTTCTTGGTCAACAGGAATCACTTATTAAAATGCAAACATCCCTGGAGGGAGTAATACCTTAAGCCTTATTAGATTACTCCTTATTCATATTGTTCTTGGTTATTTGGTTGCTCATTAAGAGCAAAGCCTTTCTGGGGAATGAGAGCCATAGTGTTACAAAAAGCTTAGAGCTGAAGGGACCTGAGGAAGCAGCATGGCATGGGGGGAGGGGCATTGGATTTGGAATCAAATCTGTATGGGTCTTGGTGCGGCTAAAAAGGAATGTTGTTGCCTTTATAGCAGATGGAAGATGAATTTCCTTTAACAGGAATTCCAAACCACTGTGGGACTCTGAGTTTAGAGGACTCAGGATTCTCTTGAAAAGTGGTACCCATCTGGGAGAGAATGGCATTGTATTGATTGTAGGCTATTGTGAATCTTTTATATTTTCTGTATTATTCATGGAGTCCTGTGAGTCCTTTTAGCATTCTGCATTTTTGAGGTGAAATAAAGGCTGTCCCGCACCCAATAAAATGCATTTGTTACCTTGGGTGCTTGTATAGGGCTAGAGACACTTTTACTCACATCTGTGGAGATCTAGAAATGATATGTATTCTGAAATAATTTTCCCAGAATAAATTTTGGGCAAGAGTGTAACAAACCAAAGAAAAAGTGATAATTGTAGGGGAGTTCTTCCAAGATTTTTTTTAGGTCAGAGTTTGGGTACTTGGTCACTAGTTACAGATTTATTGAATATCAACCCTAGAAAGACTCTTTGAAGCCCTTCATTTGACACATAAAGGAACTGAGGACTAGCAAGTTTAAATGACTTAACCAAGGTTCCAAAGCTGATTAGTCACAGAACCTGGACTAGAATCCAAGTCTCCCGAATGGTCAGCCTAGTTTTTTTTTCACTATCCCATGACATAGGATGTGTACCAGGAAAGTGAGCTTATAAGATGGCAAAGGTACATTTTGCCTACTTTGCCATTTGTTATTTGGCCTGGCCCTCAATCATCAAGACCACCATCAAGACCACTAAGCTAGGGAGAAAGAGTATCATAAGTTTAAAGATGGAAAGGGCCAGGGATGTTTTTTAACGTTTTTTGTGTCCTGGACCTCTTAAACAGCTTGGTGAAGCTTATGGACCTCTTCTCAGAATAATGTTTTTAAATACACAAAATCAAATACATAGGATCACAAAGAAAACCTTTTATACAGAAATAGTTATCAAAACACTAAAAATGAGTTGATGGAGCTCCTGATCTAGTCCCAATCTCTCATTTTTCAGATGAAGACCAGAGTATCTTGCCAAGGGTTATGCAGGTAGTTAGTAACAGAGCCAGTATTTGAATGCAAAGTATTCAGACCTCAAATCTAATGCTTTAACTAGTGTACCATGCAAGTCACAGATGTCTTTAGAAGTAATAAATCTCTTTGGTGACTCTTTGATTTTAAATGAGGGGCTTGTAATCACAACTCTTTCTTAGGAATGCTATAAGTAAGTGTGTAGAAAAACAAACTATATACTTTTATATTTTATGTACCTTAAAAAAAGGTTTGGTCTCTTATGTGCAACAGCAGATTATTTGTCATTAGGATGAAATAAATGAAACACATGATTACAAATGGCTCAGAATGTGGAGGGTCGATGGTCCTTTGCACCTGAGTCAACAAGAGCTTCCTTTGTTTACTGTTCAGATCTTCCTCATCTGAGGTAAATAAGAAAATGGATAAGCACACATGTTGTCCAGAAAAGAGGAAAGCTATGTAGCTCTTCTCATGATCTATTTAATGGTTGCCTTTATACATAATTAAATCAGTCTCTTTTCCTGGTTTGTTTTGTTCTCAAGTGATGTTTTGGTTTTGGTTGTAAGGTGCCATTTTTTCAAGGCCACTGGTTCCTCTGCTGTACAAATGCTTGGGAACCAGATGTGACAATAATAGCAGCATTCATACAGTGGTGCTTTAAGGTTTGTATAGCACTGGATCCTCATAACAACTTTGGGAGGCAGATATTGTTGTTATACCTCTTTTACAGATGAGGAAACTGAGGTAAGATTCGAAGACTTGCCCAGGTGTGGTGTTAATGTGATTAAAGATCTTTCCCCATCCATTAATCCCATTAACAGGTCTCTGGTGGAGCTAGTTAAGGGAAGCTTGATTAGGGGAAGGCTTGTTTGTAGGAAGGCCCATACCTTTTTGCTAATTAGGTCACTCGGGTTGTGAAGCCCTAGGGCTCTAAAAGGGGTCTATATACTCTGAGTGTAGCTTTTGAGCTCTCTCTCTCTCAGAACTGCAGGAGGAGAGGACGTAGGCAAGCACACAGCTAGGATTTGTGAGTGAGTGTTTACGGGAAGGCCCCAGCAGAGGGGAAGGTTACAGGATGGCTTGGCTCTCTGCTGTGATACTGTGTTTTAAGTTCTTTGCTGTTATAATGAAGCAAACTTGCTGGTGTTGGGATATAATTGTTGCTATGTTGAATTGGAGTTATTGGTTTGGGATTTGATCCTCTGGTGTCTGAATAAATGTTTTACTTCTTCTGCCTTCTATATGGAGAATCTCATATTCTGTGATACAGAACTATACAGGCATATTCATGGTCACCATTGATATAGTGACACTTGCCTTACTGATACACCAGGGTCATGCAGTTAGCAAGAGTCCGAGTCAGGCTTTAAACTCAGGCCTTCTTGACTCCAAGTCCAGCACCCTATCCAATGTACTACCTAACTGACCCTAACAGAATGCTATGGCAAGTTCTAATATGGTAAACATCTATCAATATAACCCATATAAACAAAATCTCTTTCAGAATATAAAGGGGTCCAGAGACCAAGAAGTTTGAGAACCACTAGTCTTCCCATTAGAGGGAAGTAGCAGCATTGATGAAGTGCCATATCCATTGAAGACTCTTTGAAGTTTTTTGTCCTACAGTGCTTACCTCACTAGGAATGATGATTTTTCAGGGAAAATTGGTTTTTAAGAATTTCCTCAGTATAAATGCAGAAATATTGCTGCATACAAATGATATTTTATTTAAATATCTCTTAATGCTAAATGGTGAACAAACCATATGGCCACAGAAAAATTTTATGGTTCTTCTGAAAATTACCTTTAAGAATAGGTAATCCTCTGCACAATCGTATAATGCTGCGGAGAGAAGGCTTTTTCGTTCGTGCTTGCCAAATTCTGCTCATGTGGGTTCCAGTGAATCCAGGGTGCCAGGATTTGGGCAGAATGAAGACAACTTTCTGCTCTTATAGTCTCTGACAAGCCTTTCATGAGACCGGCTCTCAATTTATTTGGCTTGTCGTCTAGCCCACATTTCCTCATCTTTTCCACAAGTACATGAGATATCTAATCGAATATTTTGCTAAAATCTATGTAAACGATATTTCCAACATGCCCCTGATAACTATGTCCTTGTCAAAAAAGGGAAACAAGGTTAGTTTGGCAGGGATTGTTCTCGACGAAGGAATGTTAATTCTTTGTGATCATTTCCTTTTCACAATGTTCACTTGGCCTTTCATTATTAACACGTGTTAGGTTTGCCAGGAATCGAAGCCAAGTTTTCTAGCCTATACTTTGAAGATTCCATTCTCTCCTGTGTTTTAAAAATCAGGGACTTTGCTCTTTTCTGTTGCTATGGTACCGCTCCCATTCTCCACGATCTTTCACAGGTTACTAACAAGTGTCTCAGCATTATATCTACCGGTCACTTCTGCCAATGCTTTCAAGACCTGAGCGTGGAGTTCAACAGGCCATATAACTTCTCTTCAACTGGCTAATGATCTAATAGAAAATCTGAGAGTTGTATAATGTATACAGAGATGAATTGATTTACCCAGGGCCACACAGCTAGTAAATGTCATAGAATTTGAACCCAGATCTCTCTCCAAGTTCCACACTCTTCAACTATTCCCCAATAGATAAAGTACAAATTCTTAATCCTATTAGTAAGGGTCTTCCACAATGCAGCTCCAACCTTTATTTCCAATCTCCTCTCTTATAACTTCCCTTCCAGCAGTCTAGATTCCAACCAAATGGGATAACTCTCCATTGCCTGATCTTGTCCTGACTCTCTCATCTCCATGGCTTTGCTCATACCATCTTCTGTGTTCGGAATAGACCACCCCCGGTGCTCATCACTGTTGAAATCCTTCCTGTGCACCAAGGTCTAATGTTGGCACCACCTCTTCCATGAAGTATTCCTGGATTATTCCCCACCCCAGGTAAAAGGGATGTCTCTATCTTCAATGTCTTATATCTTTTGCCTGTACCCTTCCTCTCCCCCATTTTATACTTGTTTTTTCTTACCTCACACTCATTTGTGCATATATGTTTTTCCTTTATTAGATTGTAATTTTTTCTTGAGAGTAGGACCTGTAGTATTTCTATCTTTGTCACTCCAGCTTCTAGCACAGTGATGTGGTGTTATCTTACAGACCTGAGTTCAAATCCTGCCCCCAAATAGAAAATGTACCTTTTGGGAGGCATGGGGTTGGGGGGAGGGACTGGTCTGGATCTGTGACTTTATTGAATTCCCCCAGTGAAGATACTCCAAGGCAGAACAACTCCTTGTGAAAAATTTCCCAGAGCACAGAAAGAGTAAACACTCTGTCCAAGGTCACATAGTCCAGACTTGAACCCTGCTCTTTCTGACTCAGTGGCCAGCTCTGTCCTTTGTGCCAAACAGCTTCTCGTGAAAATGTCTCTACAGAAAAGATTTCATGAAAAAGTAAATCTTTCATGTAAGCACAGTACAGCATTTTCAAGCCTATTATAACTTTAAAATAGGGATGCTTAACCCTTTTGTATATCGCAGACCCCTTTGGCAGTCAGGTGAAGCCTATACACCTGCTTCTCAGAACAGTGTTTTTCTTTTTTTTTTTTTTTTTAGAGGGGGAAGGCAGGGCAATTGGGGTTAAGTGACTTGCCCAAGGTCACACAGCTAATAAGTGTGTCAAGTGTCTGAGGCTGAATTTGAACTCAGGTCCTCCTGACTCCAGGGCTGGTGCTCTACTCACTGCACCACCTAGCTGCCCCTGAACAATGTTTTTAAATGCAGAAGATAAAGTACATAGGATACAAAGGAAACCCATTCTATTGAAATATAATTCTCAAAATATCAAAAACAAGTTCTCGGATCTCAGGTTAAGAACCCCTGTCTTAAAGATACAATTTGAATTCATCCCTTGTTCCAGAAATTCTATTAAAGGTCAAGCATGAATAAAAACTTTGAGAATATTGAATCCTGGCATCATATCAGCAGAAACGTTTTCTGATGGTGGTTGATAATGAAAAATGTTTAGATTTTGGAGTATGACTTCTCCAGTGAATACTAGCACCAACTCCTTTTTTTTCTGTAATATAAATTATTTATTTTTAGTTTTCAACATTCACTTTCATAAGTTTTACATTTTCTCCACCTTCCTCCCCTCCCCACTCCCCAAGATGGTATGCAATCCAACATAGGTTCGACATATACATTCTTTTTTTTTTAAAGATGTTAGAGTAAAATTTATTTTGCCTCAACTGAGTGCAAAATGGCAATCATGATTTCAGTCAAGGCAACAGGAAAAATGGGTAGATAAGAAAACCAAACAGGAAAAATGCATTATGGAGAAATGGATCTAAGATAAAGAAACAATATCTGAATAAGTGAAAATTTCATCAATCTAGAGAACTCCTGGTATAGGAAAAACCACTACCAACTCAGGTCACAGTCTCTATAACCTAGTAAAGTCCAAGAGAGTTTGCTGAGACCCAGAGAAGCTAAGGGGGCACATAGTGAGTGTCAGAGGTAGAATTAAATCTAGGTCTTCCTGGCTCTCAGCCTGCTCCTGAATGCACTACAACATAATGTCTATCAATGGACTATTGACATTATATTCATTAAATAACATAACATTTAATTTTTTGTCTTTGCCCAGATTTAGGAGTTCATTGACTTAGGGAACGCCTACTGAGGAATTTCCCTAGAAGTTTTCATTCTTTGGTTCATCAAGAACTAGACTATTATGCTATCTATCTATCTATCTATCTATCTATCTATCTATCTATCTGTCTGTCTGTCTGACTTTCCGTTCATCCTTCTGTCCATCTGTCTACACATCTAATCTATCTCTATCTATCATCTATCATCTATCTCATCTATCTATCTGTCTGTCTGTCTTTCTGTCCATCTGTCTGTCCATCTGTCTATCTAATCTATCTCTATCTAAATCTATCATCTATCTCATCTATCTATCTATCTATCTACCTATCTATATCTATCTATCTATCGCTATCTATCATCTATCAATCAATATGTCTATCTGTCTATCTATCTAGTGAGGTAGAGGAGTTAAGTGATTATCTACGGTCACACAGCTAGAAAGTGTCAGCGATAAGATCTGCTCCCGGATCTTTACTGATCCCAAATCAGGGCTTTTTTTTTCCACCACACCATTCCTTCTTTTACCCCTACAAAAAATATAATACAAGTGTCATAGGAAAGGTGACTGAAATTAACAAGGAGATTGCTATGAATGGAACCAAAAGATCCCATGTTTTAAATGGTGTTTTAAGATGTTTAAATTGTGTTAAAAGGCGTTTTAAATGTTTTCAAAGATTTTTCTGGAGAGGAAGAAAATCATTTGGCAGAAGGCAGCTTTGGTCTTTGATCTAATAATTAATTGTGCAGAAAGGCAGCCATTTGATCACATTCTAGAGTTCCTGAAGCTCAATAGCCTTTGCTCTCCCTTTATTAGAAAGATACAAAAAATCAAGGAAGAGAATGGCCTCAGGGACTTTTTTCAGAACATAATTTCCAGAGCAGTTCCCATGGTTGGTACCCATCAGTTCTAAGGCCCAAATAATCTCCATTTCCAAGCTCTACATTGCATTCAAGAGAGTGTGGGGTAGTGGATGAAAGGCATTGTACTTAACAAGACCTTGTTTCAGACTGGAATGTGATGCTTCCTAGCTGCCCGGTGAGTGGACAAGTCACTTGGCCTCTTAGGCCTCAGTTTTCTCATCAGTAAAAAAAAGGAATATAATACTTATGCTATGTAACTCACAGGGTTGTTGAGAGGAAAGTGATTTGTAAAGTCCTGTATCTATGTGAACTGTTTTATTCTACCTACAATGCACTGTAATAATTGATATTTGTAACAGAGACATTGAGTCATCTAGAAAATATTGAATTACTTTGTACTCTGTTTCCTAAGGCAGGGAAATATATAATATACTTTAGAAAGGTCTCCATCAAAATAGTTAAAATTAAATTGTGTTAGTATTTAATTATCTAAAAATCCCAGGCATATGGAAAACCTAGTTCTGAGAGCAATACAAGTAATTAAGATGTTACTATTCATACTATGGGAGGGGGGCAACTAGGAGGTGCAGTGGATAGAGCCCTAAGCTTGGAATCAGAAAGACTCATCTTCATAAGGTCAAATCCAGCCTCAGACACTTACTAGCTGTATAACCCTGGGCAAGTCACTTCACCCTGTTTTCCTCAGTTTCCTCCTCTGTAAAATGAGCTGGAGAAAGAAATGGCAAACCGCTGCAGTATCTTTGCCAAGAAAACACCAAATGAGGTCATGAAGAGTATGACATGATTGAAATGACTGACCAACAAGAAGAATCTGCATTGTGAAGTATGAGATGGAAATCATTCTGTTTGCCGAGACACGGCCTCTCCGGATCAGTTCCATTTCAAGGATTGTGGCCTAGCTGGGAGCAATGATCTGGGTCCACACTGTATATCAAAGGAGAGACCCAAGCCTACTAACCATAGCTGAGCTGCCTTGTACTACCTCTATGGGAGGATGGGGACAGAATACAGTGGGAAAGGTTTAAGAAAGAGAAGGAACCAGGAACATTGGGGCCAACTGTTGCTGGTAGCTAATAGACTAGTCATCGCTGTGGAGCCTTTTTGCAGAATCAGTTGAGAGATTGCACGATATAGTGGAAATACATAGATGAAATTGGAATCAAGATTCCTAGGTTCAAATCCTGTTTTCAACATTTGCTAGCTGTGAAACCCCGGGCAAATCATTCAGTCAGCATCATAATGAACTAATTTTGTGCCTGAGGCATGGTGTACTTCGAATAGTAATTATATGTTTTATATATTTGTTGTGCCCCTCATTTGTCTTACTCTATTACGACTCTGCACCTAATACTTGATTCTTCATCTATAAAATCGGGACAGTAACACATGTAATACTCACCTCACAAGGCTATTTGGGAGGAAGTGGTTTCCGGTGGTTAAGTTCTATAGAGATAGGAGTTCCTATCCACTTGTTTGAGCCTCAGGAGTTGCTGTCCACATGGCTCCATTATCTGGCATCTCCAGGAGTTTGTCCTGATCATGAGTCTGTCTCTGCATTTATCTTCCAGATGTTGACCCACAAGATGAAACATAAGAGACCTGTGTATTGATTTGTTTCTATGTTTCCCCACTTTCTAGACATGTACTGTGGGTTAGCTATTCTTGGCACCTCCTCACTGTCTGGGAGTCTGTCTTCTTGATTGAAGTCTGTGGAGATAAGGCCTTCTAGAGATAGGCTAGACTATACTTCTGGTATGGCAATTATCTGAGACTCTGTCTGCCTTGGGGCATATTAAAGAACCATACAGAAGGAAATAGATTCACACCACATCCTAATTTAGAGGACTAGGTAGGGTTATTCTTAAAAAATAAAGCAATACACCAATTAAAGTAAATCGGTTTTCCATACATAAAGTTATTGACCTTTCTGGTAACCACCATAAACAGCATCACAGAATACCATTAGACAGTTTAGACTCAACTCAAAATTTGAAAAAAGAATGTTCAATTGTTTTTACATATAATTGGGAAAAAATAAAATATTAAATTAAAGAAAAAAAGAAAGAAAATTTAGGCTTTGTGAACTTGTCTTAGAAAAAAAAAGGCCAAAAAATTGTCACAGGCTAATTCCTTTTCAGGCTTATCACCAACCAGAGGTAGCAATCTTACTTGTTTTGAATGGACCCAATTGTACTCTGTGTTGGGGTGAGGCTGAAGCCTCCTTCCACTATGAAGAGAAGACCACTCTCTCTGTAAAGGACCAAACCTTGGATTCATCTTTGATGACCCTCTTCCTCTCACTCTCCCATATCCAATCCATCACCAAATTTTATTGATTCTACTTCCCCTCTGTCTCCATCATCCATTCTCTTCTCTCTACTAACACAAAACTCTCCCTTCATCAGGCTGTCTTCTCTCTCTCCTGGACTATTGCAACATCCTCCTAACTGGGCTCCTGGTTTTCACTTCCCTCCTCCCTTCTCTAACCCATTCCCTACTAGCTGCCAAAACAATCCTCCTAAAGCAACAATCTGACTATGCCGCCTTCCTCTTAATAGACTTTCAGCAGATCATTATTTGCCTCTAGGATAAAATACACATTCTGTGCCCTGTCATTTAAAGCCCTTCACAATATGCTTCTGGACTGCCTTTCCTCCCTCTTTTCTTTCTTTATTTTTTTATAGTATATACATTTTTTAGTTAATATTTTTAGTTTTCAGCATTGATTTCCACAAGATTTTGAATTACAAATTTTCTCCCCATTTCTACCCTCACCCCGCTCCAAGTTGGCATATATTCTGATTGCCCCATTCCCCAGTCAGCCCTCCCTTCTGTCACCCCACAACCCCCCCATCCCCTTTCCCATTACTTTCTTGTAGGGCAAGATAGATTTCTATGCCCCATTGCCTGTATATCTTATTTCTCAGTTGCAGGCAAAAACACTATTTTTTTTGAACATCTGCTTTTAAAACTTTGAGTTCCAAATTCTCTCCCCTCTTTCCTCCCCACCTACCCTCCCTAAGAAGGCAAGCAATTCAACATAGGCTACACATGTATCATTAAGTAAAACCCTTCCACAATACTCATGTTGTGGAAGACTAACTATATTTTGCTCCCTCCTATCCTGTCCCCTTTATTCAATTTTTTCCCTTGACCCTGTCCCTTTTCGAAAGTGTTTGCTTTTGATTACCTCCTCCCCCTATCTACCCTCCCTTCTATCATCCCCCTTTTTATCCCCTTCTTCCTTCTTTCCTGTGCCTCCCTTTTTTCTTAAACAATAGTTCCATTCACATACTCTATGTTCCAGTAAAAGTGGTCATACTTGCTATTCTGCCAATTCAGCATTCTATCTCCTGCCCTTGACTTTCCATTGACTCTACCATCTCCATCCCTCCCATTCCTGGATTGCTCTTTTCCCCTTTTTAGAAACCCTCACTTCAGCTCTTTTTGTGGTGGCAAAGAATTGGAAATTGAGGGGATGTCCATCAACTGAGGAATGGCTGAACAAGTTGTGGTGTGTGAATGTAATGGAATACTATTGTTCTATAAGAAATGATGAGCAGGTGGATTTCAGAAAAACTGGAATGACTTACATGAACTGATGCAATGAAGTGAGCAGAACCAAGAGAACATTGTACACAGTAACAGCAACATTGTTCAATGACCAACTCTGATAGACCTCATTCCTCTCAGCAATACAATGATCTAAGACAATTCCAAAAGACTCAGGATGGAATATGCTATCCATTCCAGAGAAAGAACCATGAAGTCTGAATGCAAATTGCAGCACACTATTTTCCCTCTTTTTTTCTTTCTCGTGATTTTTCCCTTTTGTTTTGATTCTTCTTTTACAACATGACTAATATGGAAATGTTTAATATGATTGTACATATCTAGCATGTATTGTACATATATTGCATGCTGTCTTGGGGAAAGGGGAGGGGGAAGGAAAGAGAAAAAATTTGGAATTCAAAATCTTATAAAAGTGAATGTTTAAAACTAAAAAAAAATTTTTAATTAAAAAAATAAAAAATAAACCCTAGCTTCCTTCCTTCAAGGTTTAGCTTATGGGTCACTTCCTATAGGAAGACTTCTCCAATTCCCCTAATCATAAGTGTCATTTGTCTCCCTAAATTGTTATATATACATACATATTATATACTTATATATACATACACATATGTGTATGTATAAAACAATATGTGTATATGTATATATGTGTACATATATATGTATATGTATATATACATGTATATGTCTACACACATATATGTTTATGTGTTCTATCCTTAGTAGAACGAAAGCACTTTGAGGGCAGGGACTATTTTTTTGTTTATTTTGTTTTGTCTAGTACCATGAATGCAGTAAATGCTGAATAAATGCTTGTTGGATTGTGGCATAAAATAGCTACACCTTCCCATTTCCAGTATTATTTACTATAAATAAATAGTATAAATAAACCATACTGTTTCCCTAAGTAGGACATCCTTGGAGCATGCTATAGTTCATTTACAGATGTACACTTTGGTGATACGTATGAGAGTCTTTGCAGTAAGGAATGCAAGTTGACTCCCACTAGACTGAGTAGGAAGATGGCAAGGAGGTTGGCAGCTATAGTTATCAATTTAATTCAAGATCAGGAACTTAAAGCAATTCTTTTCTCTGACTACTACCTCCTCCCTCTAACTACCACCTTTCTCACTCTTGTATCCAATAAAACGACTTGTGACTTTTAGTTTTGGACTTATCCCTACTCATCCAGTTCATCTCTCTATCTCTGGCAGATGGACTTGTCTCTATACCTAGCAGTGACCTCATGATTTTCCACTTTAATGTTTCACTAACTACTGCCTCCAGAATTTTTGTCCCCACAATACTCCTCCTGCTCCGAATCATAGAATCACATAAAGAGAGAGTTGGAATGGACTTCCATGGCCATCTAGTCCCATCCATGTATTGGATGAATCCCCCACTATAACATACCAAAACAAATGGTCATCTAGCTTTTGCTTGAAGACCTCCTTGGAGGGGTAAACTATTATTTCTCCAGGCAATCCATTCTACTCTTGGTCAGCTCTAATTATTAGGACAGGCATGTAGATGACACAATGGACATAATGCTGGGCCTGGAGTCAAGAAGACTCACCTTCCTGACTTCAAATCTGGCCTCAAACACTAGTTGTGTGACCCTGGGCAAGTCACTTAACTCTGTTTGCCTCAGTTTCCTCACTTGTAAAATGAGCTGGAGAAGGAAATGGCAAACCACTTCAGTATCTTTGCCAAGAAAACCCCAAATGAGTCACAAAGAGTTGGACAGGACTGAAATGAATGAGCAATAACTATTAGGAAGTTTTTGCTGACATCAACCTACATTTGCCACTTTGCAACATCTACCCAATTTTCCTGGTTCTGTTCTCAGGAGCCAAATCACTCTTGGACTTCTAAAGCACTGGTCTAGGCATCGGACAAATACCCCAAGTTAAGTGTGATGCCTCAACCTAGGGAGGTTTTTGGATGGTTCTCTGAAGGACATATCTGAGACACAACCTTCTGTGTACATGCAAGAAAATGTTACTCTTGGTGGGTTGAAATACCTTTGAGCCCATGATGCTGTATACCCATGGAGAGACTTCTGAGAGACTGGAAGGTGTAAACTTAGAATGGAGAACTTAGAGTCCTAGACACATGGAGAAAGCCAGCCCCACAACATGTCCCTTGACTCCTGGTACCTGTACTAGGAGAGACACTTAAAAAGCAGACTTCTCCAAGTGAGAATGTTCTCTTTTTAGCTGAGCTGAGACCTTATCTCATTCCTGAATGGAAGAGACTATTTATTTATTTTTTCATTCCATTGTCTCCCCTAACCTGTGTCACTTTCCCAATTTCTCTTTTATGGTTTGCTTAGATAAATGAGTTTGCTTGCTAACCATGATTGATTTTTGTATAATAGGCATTTGGTAAGAGGGAGTTTAGCTGGATAATATTAAGTTAACTGGTAATTTCCCCTTCTAGAGTGGCCAAGGAGTGGTTTTTATTCTGAACCCCCAAACAGAGTATCAGATATCCCTAGACTACAAATATCTGACATGTAGCAGATAGATATAATTCTAGCTCGATAACCCCCTTGCAGATAGAAGGATGAAGGAGTGAGTGTTCAGCCATGATCCTCCTCCTGCTCTATAAAAGAGCAGGCATCACAGGGTTCCTTAGAGACATTCAATGGGCCATTCCCATCATATCATATCCCTGCAATAGGAGCTGTCCATTTCCCTATGACACAGGCCTTTTTATGCTAAGTATGAGCACCAGGTGAAACCATTAAATAGGAATCACAGAATCCTTGACTGTGAGAGCTGGAAAGGACCTTGGAGACCTCCTAGTCCAACTTGCACCTGGACAAGAATTCCCTCAGGACATACCCAAGTGGCCATTTGACCTCTGGTTAAAGACTTCCAAAGACCTCTCATTCCATTTGCAGACAGCTTGAGGTGTTAGGGAGTTTTTTTCCTGACATTAAGCCAAAATTTCCCTCTGCAACATGACTTACTGCTTTTAGTATTCCTCTAGGGCCAAATGAAACAAGTGCAATCCTTCTTCATACACTGGTATTTCAAATACACTGGTATTTCAAATACATTCTCTCTTTTTCAGGATAAATACCCCCAGGTCCTTCCACCAATATTTATATGTCAGGACTTCAGGCCACTAACTTTCCTGGATGGCCTCCATTCAGTACTGGACAGCTTGTCAATGTCTTTCCCAAAATGGAAAATAACACTTCATATATAGTTTGGCCACAGCAGAGTTCATAGATGTCAACAAGGTACCACATCCCTTGTATAGATAACAATATGCCTTTTAATTTGCCTAAGATTTTGTTCTTTTATTGTCATTTGGCCTTGATTGTATTTTCGGCTGCCATATTGCACTCTTGAATAATATTGAATTTGCAGTTCATTCACTACCCAATTAATTACCAAGTCCTGTTAATCCTACCTCTCCATAATCTCTTCCATCCATCCCTTCCTCTGGCTTTCCATTGCCATTTCTCCAATTGCCACCACCACCACCATCATCCCCATCACCATTGTCATTTATATAGCGTTTTAAGTGCTTTACCAATACTGTCTCTAAATTTGGTGTCTGACTTCCTTTCCAATATTATACTACTCGTTTATAAACACTTTACTTTCATTGATCGACCCTATTCTCTTTCCCCAAAATATTCTCTGAAATTTTCTGGCTTGTTGCCTTTGTGAGTTCATACTGCTTGTTAAGCTTGAAATGTCCTCTGTCTGCCTCTTTGCTATTGACTTCTTACTCATCTTTGAAATGCCCCCAATCTATGAAATCTTCCTTGATGCCTTGGTCAGTAGCGCCCTTCTTCCTTGGAACTCACTTTGTTTTATAATCTCTGTAAATTATTTATTATAGGATCATAGATTCAAAGCTAGAAAAGAACATAGAGACCATCTGGTCTGACCCTCTGTGTTTTATAGATGAGGTAACTGAGGCCCAGATCACTTACTTGACTTGCCCAAAGTCACAATGTAGTTTCAGAGGTAGAGTTTTAACCTAGGTCCTCTGACTCAAAATCCAGGGCTTTTTCCACTATACCACGCATAGTGATTTGTTTTTGTGTCTTATTCCCCCTTAGAATTAAAACATTAGGTCTATGAAAGCAGAGATCTTATCTAAATGTGACACTTCTCACAGTGCCTACACAGTCCTCTGTGTACAGGAGATGTCTATTAAACATTCATGGAATCAATAAACACCATCTTCAAAGTAAAAGGAAGATCTTGTGAGGAAGAAGAAGTGAAGTCCACGGCCTGAGATAAAACTGAAATATTTTAAGGGTTTTAAGGCATGCATCTCTGTAACATATTGACCTTTTAGTAATATTGAATTGTGTGTTGTGTAAAAAAAAAGTGTCTATTAACAAACAGAAATTTTTAAACTAATTTTTGAAGCAGTGCTAGCGGCTAGGTAGCACAGTAGATAGAGCTCTGGATCTGGAGTCAGGAAGACCTGAGTTCAAATCTGTATACTTACTCATTGTATGACCCTGGGCAAGTCACTTTAGCCTTTTTCAAACTGTTTCTTCATCTATAAAATAGGGCTAAAAACAGCATTTACCTCTCAGGGTTGTTTTCGTGACAAAATAAGATAATATTTGTAAAACACTTAAAGCTACCTATTATTATTATTAATTACAATATAATATAATAATTATAATATCACTTCCTCTTTATTGGGCTCTGGTACATTTGACTATGATTAATTTTAAAGTTCCCATGTTTCCAGGGACCTGGATGTCCCCCTTTAATCTTAAGGAACCCAAAATTCAATCTAGATGTGTCAAGTCAGGAGCCTTTGTTACCATTACAAATCATGAAGCCAGCCAGCATCAGGAGTGTTGTGTTTAGTTCTGGGCATCACATTTGAGAAAGACTGGCTACTATTCCCCTGGAGGTTCTAGGGGTAATCCTGAGGGCCTGCTGGTATCTTTCTATTGCTAATACTCACAAGTCCTCACCAGTGTGCTTCCCTCAAGTTGGTGTCAATTAACCACACAGATTTAAGTAGCTTTTAGAAACCAATATTTACTAAAGTAGTTTAGTAAGAACAATTAGGAAGAACAATTGTTTCAAAACAATCCCATCAAAAGTCTGGAACACACTGTGTGTCTTCCATGTATATACAGAGTCCAGAAGTTGGTGGACCTAAGTTTAAAAAACTCACGCAGCAAAGGGATAAACTCAGAGTTCTTGGTTTGTAGAAGTCCTCTCTCTTTGTGGAATCTTCATGAAATAGTTCTTAGGTATGTTGTCACTTTCTGCCTGGCTCCCTTTACCATCCTGAAGTGTCCAGTTAGATCTCTGCTCCTATAACAGATACCACTGTTTCAAAGATACCTCTAGAATGTTCATAAAAGTCCAATATCTTCCTGCCTTTTAAAATTCACAAGGTCATTTTCTGGTTAAAGTGTGTGTGTGTGTGTGTGTGTGTGTGTGTGTGTGTGTGTGTGTGTGATATAGATCCCTCTGGCAGTCTGGCATGTGCACATTATGGGGAAAGCCGAACCTCTCTTTTTTTCCTCTCTCAAGGGATACTCTAGTAGGGGCTTGCTCTGAACTGTTTCCATCACTGGGCTAGCCTACCCCATGAATTCCGAATTGGCTTGCTCTTTTATCCTGGACCCACAGGACATGACTGGGCCTCTTCAATCAATCCCAATTCATTTCCAGTGTAGCATCATTTCATTTCATTCAATGGCATGAATCACTTTATTCCTTCCAAATCAATCAAGGACTTTTCACATCTAGTTTAATGCTTTTGATTAATTGGTTTGCTGAAAGTACTATCAGCTGGTAAAAGTATCTTGATAGTTATTATAAGATGATTGATTCAATTGATTCCCATCTGTACACAAAACACAACATAGATAACAAAAGATCTTAAAAGGATTTTTGAAAAAAATACTCTCAATTACTGATTAGAGAAATGCAAATTAAAACAACTCCGAGGTACCACCCCACACTTCTCAGATTGGTTAATATGACAGAGGAAGAATACAACAAATGTTGGAAAGGATATGGAAAAATATAGACACTAATTCACTGTTGGTGGAGTTGTGAACTGATCGAAACATTCGGGAGAGCAATTTGGAAATGTGCCCAAAGGGCCATAAAACTGTACATACCCTTTGATGCAGCAATAGCACTACTAGGTCTGCATCCCAAAGAGATCAATGAGAAAGGAAAAGGACCTACATGTACTATTATATTTATAGCAGCTCTTTTTGTGGTAGTGAAGAATTGGAAGTTGAGGGGATGCCCATCAATTGGGGAATGGCTGAACAAGTTGTGGTATATGATGGAATACTACTCTGCTATAAGAAACGATGAGCAGGATGCTTTCAGAAAAAGCTGGAAAGATTTCATGAACTGATGCAAAGTGAAATCAGCAGAACCATTATACACAGTTGTTGTTTGTTCTTAGTTTCTGAGGAGGACCAATGACATCACAAGGTGGTATCTTGACCTGTGTGGCAGACTTATGTGAGGCAGAGCTGTGCAAAGTCATCAGCCTCACTCTCTTTTAGGGTCATTGAAGTTCAGTGTCAAGACAAAAGACACGATGACTAGTGATGGCCTGGGATGTAGTGGTGTCTTTGATGTCTGACCAAGCCATTTTCATGGCCATTAGAACAAATGGTTCTCATCTATCCATTCTGCCAGGGGAAGTCTTCACATGCTTAGGTGGACACCCCACCCCCCAATTCACCAATGGGTGTAATGTTAATGGAATAGGAAGATCTTCCCTGCCCATTAATAGGCATATGTGGCCTGCTTTGAGCTCTAACTCGCTCACAGCTATGATACATCCTGAGTCACAGAGCCCATTGGGGGAGGGAAGCTTGCTTAGGGGAGGCTTGCTTGTAGGAAGGCTTTCACACCTTTTGCTAATTTCTAATTAGGCACTGAGTTATGAGGGTTGTGAGGCCTTCTGGCTCTAAGAAATGTATATATACTCTGAGTTGGTATTTTGCTTTGGGGGTTCGCTTATGAGAAGGATCTTTTGATTCTCTGGTTGAGGCTCTGAGTAGCCGTGTGCTCAAAATTCTCTGACTGCTCAGATGTAAAGGTTCTCTCGATCCAGTGGTGTATGTAAAGTATATAGCAATATTACTTTGATTCAGGCAGTTGGAGCCCTGTCTGTTGGTCTTTATTTCTCTGCTTGTATTTTCTCTGAAGTTCAGGGTGCTGACTTTTCCCCTGAACTAGTGCATGTAATTAAAAGTAGGATTGTTAACCACCTTTTGAGCAGTCTTTCCTAGAAAAGCAGACCAAAGAACCTGTGCCAGCAGGCCATCCTGGGTATGCTAGGGTGCTTGCTGCTACAGTGGGTTTGTGGCCCATTGGTTACCCTCTGCTGAGATGGCTTACCAGGGTGTGACCACCGTGGTGGCTTCTTGAAGCCGCAAGCGAGAGACGAGGGCCAGGTGGACACCAAAGGTGGATGAGCAGCCCTGAAAAGAGCTCAGCAAGCCCTCACACCAGAGGGGCTAGTTCTCCTTGAACACCCACATACAGCAATTATTGTTCACAGTAACAGCAATATTGTATGCTGATCAACTATGAATGACTTAGCTTTTTCCAGTAATGCAATGATCCAAGACATGTATGACGAACAATGCGATCCCCCTCCAGAGAAGGAACTGATGGAGTCTGAATGCAGAATGATACATAATTTTGGAACCTACTTCATTATTCTTGTGCGGTTTTTTTTTGGTCTGCATTTTCTTTTTCAACTTGACTACTATGGAAATGTTTTGCATGACTGCACATTTATAATCTATAGCAAACTGCTTGCCTTCTCAATGAGGGGGGAGGGGAGGGAAGGGGGGAGAGAAATTGGAACTCAAATTTTTTTTAAATGTTAAAAATTTTTGTTTACATGTAATTGAGAAAAAATAAAACAAAAATTAAATGTAAAAAAAAGCATCTTTAAAAGGATCTTTGTCTTAGGATCCTTTGTAAAAAAAAATTACTTAAAACCCCTCCAAACTAAACAAAGGCACCAAAGGCCCTACACTACTCTGCTTGTTAGTAGCTTATTAATCCAAGGTTTGGAGGTAGCCTCCCAGTGAGTGCTAAGAGGTCTCTGCTGTGATCAGATATTCCCATTTTTCCAGGAGAAGAGGAAATTGTTGCAATACTGCTCCAAATGGGCCCAATTTAAGCTGACTACTTGGGGAAAAAAAGGCAAGGCTGCCTGCCTGGGCCCTTCACAATCACTATGATCCTAACCACTGCTGCAGGGTATAGGCTTTGTCGTTGTTAGATCAGAAACTTGTTTTTTTCCATCCACCGGGGCAAAATGAGTTACTGGTAAACTGACTCTCATTAATCATTTTGGCTATTTAGCCAGAATACAAATTTATTACTTACAACCGAAGGCAGTGGCTTGGCAAAGAGGCATGAACACTGAGCTAGGAATTAGAAGACCTGTTACTTCCAATTCTAATTAGTCAATATAACTGAGTCAGTTCACCTCTCTGAGACTCAGTTTACCCATCTGAAAAATTAGGATAGTAATGCCTGTACTAAAAATAGTGCTTATGAATCATTTTGAGGATACACAGCATACTAGCTTGCTAGACAGCTAGTAAGTATCATAGTGAGAATCTGAACTTGGATTTTCCTGATTCCGAGTCTAGTGTTCTATCTACCATGCCATATTACTTGAGTTATTAAAGACCTACTAAGAATTAGATGCTTAGGGTATTTTCTTCTTCCTGGCAAGACTAGTTGAGAGACTCAATAAGTGATCAGAAGGTGAGTTAATTTATAGAGCAAATCAAAATAAAGAGTACTAGAAGTTGGATAATGATGGGGGATGCTGTGTTTAATGAAATTTTCCCACCACTAGAGGGCTATCATAGGCTCATAGAATCTCATCTTTGGAAGGGACCTTGGAGGTCAGCGAACTCATGCAGGCCAATTCATGCAAGTCCCCCAGCACCAACCCCTCGCCCCCACCACCATCTCTAACAAACAGTTATCCAGCCTGTCTTTGAGCAGCTCCAGTGAATAGGAACTCATCCTTTCATGGGGTAATCTATCTCTCTCAGTGAGCTCTAGTTATTCAAAATTCCTCATATTTAACCAAAATCTCTCAGTTTCCCATTGGTCCCAGTTCTGTCCTCAGGAGCATCACAGGATAATCATAGCAGCCTAGAACCTCAGAATTTTTGGAAGGGACCACAGAGATCATCTAGCCCAGGGGTCAGAAAATTAGAGCCAAAGGCCAAATCCAGCCTGCCACCTGTTTTTGTCAGGCCCTCGAGCTAAGAATGGTTTTTGTGTTCTAAAATACAATAAAACTTTATTTTAAAATATAAAAATGAAACATTTTTAGCTTACAGGTTGTACAAAAAACAGGTGGCGGGCTGGGCCCCTGGCTTGTAGTTTGCTAATCTGTGATTGAGTCCAACCCAAATAGGAATCCCATCTCCAACATGAACTCCCAAGGGTTCAGTTATCATTTGCTATGCAGATGTATATCCATCCTCCTTCTTCCTCCAGCCCCCCATCTCCAAATGCCTACTGGAGTTCTCCATTTGGATGCCCTGTTGGCATCTCAAACTCAAAATGTCCAAGCCCAAACTCATCATCTTCCAGACTTAAATCTGTGCCTCCTTTGAAGTTTCCTATTTCTATCAAGGCTATAAGAGATAAGAGGTTGTTTCATTCTTTGGGTTTGTCTCTCCAACGCATAGTACAGAGCCTGACATTCAGCAGACATTTAATAAAAGTTTGTTGATTGATTGAGGACATCCTCATATTCCCATTCACCCAGGTTCATAACCTTGGAGACTTATAACCTCCTTGTCTCTTTCTTCTCCTTCACATCCTGTTTCCAAATCTAACTGAATCTACCTCCACAGTCTCTCCTCTGTTAATTCTTTTCTCTATACATGAATTAATCACATATACAGAACCTTATCACTTGTTGCCTTTACAAAAGTAATAACCTTTAACTGGGCTCCCTGGTTCCTGTCTCTTCCCCCCTCCAAATCAATCCTCTTCATATTGGTCAAAATAATCTTCCTGAGGCAAATTTTTGACCATGTCATTTCTCTTTTCAAAATTTCTGGGGGCTGTTTCCTCTACTAGAAAACATAAAGGGCATCTAGGTGGTACAGTGAATAGAGTGCTGGGCCTAGAGTCAGAAAGACTCATCTTCCTGAGTTCAAATCTGGCCTCAGACACTTACAAGCTGTGTGACCCTGGACAAGTCACTTAACCCTGTTTGCCTCAGTTTCCTCATCTGGAAAAAGCAAACCACTCCAGTATCTTTGCCAAGAAAATCCCAAATGGGGTTATGAAGAGTTGAACATGACTGAAATGACTCAACAACAAAACACAATTTCCTCAGCCTGGCATTTAAAACCTTCTACAATCTAGCTTCATTTTATCATTCTAGCTCTCTCTCATTACTTCCTTTCACATGTAAAGGAGGCATAGAGAAGTTTTTACAATTCTTTGCTCCTTTTAGAAGGGGTGAAGTTCCTCATTCAAATTCCTATAGGACATCTGGCCATTGGCTGGCTGAAGGGTCAGCCACATCCTTGGTGACCCTTAAAAAGCAAAGGTAAGCTCTGAAGGGAGGATCGTCCGCCAACGTTGAGCCATGGAGGATGAGAACTCTTTCAGAGTAGGGGAGTGAGACGACAGAGGAAGGGATTTCTCAGTTCTTCCCTTGCTCTTGTTTTTGGAAATTGTGCCTTATGGTAGAGTGACTCACACAGTAGAAGCTGCTTTACCCGACGGAGAGCAGGCCTAGAGAGTCTAGCTACAGAATCGAGGTGAGCCGTGCCCAGGAGCAAGCCCAAGGAACCCAAGAGTGACCTGCTGAGCAGAGACACTTGGGAAAGCATCATAAAGACCCCAAGAAAAGAGAAGGGACCTCGGGCCCTGTAGTGAGTTGTCTTGGTTATGTTTGCCTTCTTTACTATTCTATGGGCTTATCCACTCTTCCCACTGACAAATATGTGATTCTGTAGGAGGGTGAACTTGAGATTTATAGGGTGAAGAGAAGGGGCTGGTAGTGGAATATTTGGTAGTTATTGTCCTTCCTATTCCACTTTGGTAAATGCCTTTTCTTTCTGCTAATGGTGCTCTTTGGCTAAACTATTGAAGGTCAATGCATCAGTGGGGGCTCATGAGCTCTCATTTTAGGAGTATCAACAGAGTACTTTGAACTTAGGGTAATGGTCTCTCAGAGGACCTACCCTGAGAGTTTGAGCTATGGGAGAAGTCCAGAAGAGAGAATCAACACACACACACCACTGAGTCACTGTGCTCTAACCCAACTGGGCTGTTTCATGAACTGAATATTTCACCTCCTGCCTTTTAACATTGCCTAAACTGTACTCTCCCCACCCCCCTTCTTCCCATTCCTTGGCCTCTCCAAATCTTAACATTGAAAGCTTCTTTTTTTTTGTGATGTTATTATTATTATGAATGTCCTACATTTATGTTATACTTTAAGTTCTGCAGAATGTTTTACATTCATTATCTCATCTGAGCCTCACAGTAGGTCAGTGTTATGTTTGTTGAATTGAATCTTTGACAAGTAGTCTTAGCTTGAAGACTTCTGATGATAGTGAATTCACTGCCTACGGAGGGAGCCCGTTCAATTTGGGGATAATTCTATTTGTTAGGAAGTTTTTCATCATATTGAAGGGATATCTTTTTCTTGGCAGCTTCTATCTCTGCTTCTTTGGAGGCCAAGTCAAATTGGTCAGATCCTTCTTCATCATGATAGTCCTTCAAATTGTTGAAGACCACCATCTTGAACTCTCTCTTCTTCAAGTCTTATATCCTTAGGGCCTCCAAAGAAGCAGGAGCAATGGGTTGAAGTCTTTAAGCTAGGACTGCTTACATCATATGACAATATACCTCCAATTAACTCCATCATAAGAGGGTAGAGTGGGCAGTCAAGACTGAGGTCAAGGGACAGACAGGTATACGAGAGCAGAGCAGGTGAAAGGTCCACAATAAAAGCAGATGATAAGTAAGTTTAAAGTGCTGACAATGAGAACTCTGTGATAGGAATCTTATCGATTTTAAGGTCAAGTCTGGTTCAGTCATGGCTCTCTTGTGGAGCTTCCTGTCAGGAGAGCAGAGGATCCTGGACTGTGGATGGGTTTGAGCTTGCAGGTAGGTAAGTAGTCACAACTGGCTGAGGAAAGTGTCAGGGCCTTCAAAGCATGACATGGACATGGGACAGCTAAGAAGAAGGTGGCGGAATTTGGTTTCCATAGGCCTTGCAGCATGGATTAACCACAGCTGGTTCCTCTGAGGCAACTCTCTAGGCACTGAGCTGCCTGGCTGATGAGGTATAGGCACACAAACCTCAGGGCTTGATGGGCAGGTTGAGTCACAAGACGGGATGGCAGAAGCTACCCCTCCCCATGGTAACATGCCAGCACACGGAGGGGAAAGGAAAAGATGGCAACATCAGCAGTTTCCATGAAAAGGATCTGAGCTTTGTGCTGCCTTCTAAATTAGTAGGGCCTCCCTAGCCCAAATCTCGACTCCAGCCACTGGTTTTTCATTTGCCCTTGAGTTTTTTCAGGATTCTGTAACCACCCTGGTACCAGCCCAGCCTGGTTTTTGATTTCCTCTTGTTCTGATAGCACTCTCTTCCTTCTTCACCAAAATGTGAGCAGCCCTTCCCTCACCCGTATGTTTGCTAAATCACATATGTCTGCCCTGCCTGGGAAGAATATGACTTTGGATATATGAGATTAACCAGGAAGAACAATCCCTCTCCCCACCCCACCCCACCCCACCCCCAACCCCCTGGGTCTTCCTTGGAGAAAAGTCTTTTTGGAAGGAAAGAACAATGATAAAAATATACAAAAGGGAACCAGAGTTCTGAAGTGGACAACCATTTCCTAGATCTAGGGCTTCCCTGGTCCCTTTTCTTGTTTCCTGCAACAATGGTGGGATTATGGGGCTAGCTTCAAGACCCAGTAGTGATTGCTCCTAAGTCACTTGGGCTGGGTACAAAAGGGAACCGAACTTCTGAAGTAGACAACCACTTCCTAGCTGCCTTACTTCATCTAGGGCTTCCCTGGTCCCTTTTCTTGTTTCCTGCAACGATGGTGGGATTATGGGGCTTCGAGACCCAGTAGTGATTGCTCCTAAACCATTCAGGCTGGGTACAGCTGCTGCTAATGTGGAAGCTCAGGGAGCTCATGCCCCTATCAAGTTTCACTGACCAGTTGCTTCCCTATCACGCATAAGAGGTAAGAAACTATGGGTGTTTCCCTGAGCAAGTAAATCAACTTTGGAGTGCCTTTCCTGGGGAGGATTCCCATCTTCCTTGGAGACTGAGTGTAAGTGTACTTAACCTATTATATCTAATTGGCCTCAAGATGTACTTCACATAAAGTCCAGCCTTTCGAAGGGGGCCATCTTGTCATTTTCCCTGCTGCTGCTGAGTATCAGCTCCCCTCCTAACCCTCTCCCTCACTTTCCCCTTCTGGCTTTGGGCACAGTAATCAAATCCATATTACTATTGTGTATGGAAAGGATTATTCAATGGATCACTCATCATCCTTGTGATTCATCAGACCCAAAGTGCCCCCAAGCCACCAGTCCCCTACATGGTTCATCTCCACCTATTAAAACATAAGCTCTTTGAGTACTTCCTGTATTTGTATGCCCAGATCTTAACATAGTGCCTGGCACATAAAAGGCACTTAAGGAATGTTTTTCTCATTCATTCATTCATTCATTCATTCATTCATCCTACATATACTTCCTGGTTTGCCTGCCCTGGTTAATTGCTAATTTGTGCTAGTGCTTTCCTGTTATAGTCCCCGGTCCCCTGGGTTTATTCTTAACTGCTGCCCTGCTGCAAATGTTATTTGCCAGCATGCCTTTATCAGATTGTTGCTGATTTCCTATCCATCCTGCTGGCCTCCGGTGTGCGTTTGTGGTTTTCTGGGGGGCTGGTTTGCTAGAAGGCCTAGTTACTAAACCCAGAACTGCCCCGCTCAATCTCTCCAGACTTGCTCATATACTTGGTGGTGGTGGTGGTAGTGGTAAGATATGATCCAGACCACAATCTTGCTTTTGTAGGCTCCCCCTCCATTCTTCTCCAAGCTTATCCATGAAAGAAGAGGAAGACAAGAAAAGATCCCTTCAAGCCTTGCTACAAGCCAGAGGAGTGGAACAGAGAGCTCTCTGCTTCAGACAAAGGCTTGTAAAACTTGGTTGTGCATTCTTTCTCTGCCATCAGCTCTATCAGGTTATCAGTGCAGGTAAGCTTTGTGACATGAAACCCTTACTAGGGGATGAGAAGCAGGCAACAGGAAAGAGAGACTTTAACCAGGGGGAGAAATAGAAGATGGAGTGTGTTTCCTGAGGATGGGGACTGTGGCTTATTTATATTTGGATGCCCCCAGCATCAAGCATGATTCTCTCTGCAAATAGTAGGTAGTTTAAAAACATATTGATTGAGTGATTGAAAATGCCTTAAAAGTATATATGCTACCAACTGGTATGGAAATGATTTCATCATAAGGGTAGTTATGGAATAACAGCAAGGTGCTATATTAGATCGAGCCTGGGATTGGAGCCAGAAAGATCTGGGTTTGACTGTTGCTCTACATCCATTATCTGTGTGACCTTGCACAAGCTGTTAAACTTCTCTCAGCCTCAGTTTCTTCATCTTTAAGATGGGGAGAATAAAAGCACCTAGCTCCCAGAGTTGTTATGGGAATCAAGTAAGTAATATATGTAAAGTGCTTTGCAAACTTTAGAGTGATAAATGTTAGTTATGATTCTTCTTCATATTGTAATTATTATTGTGAGAATTTGGAATTAGAGACTCTGTGAATTCCTGTTCTTATGTTGGTTTGCCTCATTTGCTCATCTAATCCAGCCCCCGCCCCCATTTTGTAGATGAGCACCTATCTCTAAAGTCCTTTCCAAGCTCTAAATGTGGTTATCCCAAGAAGCTCCTCACAGTGACACTGCCAAAATTGAATTGGTAAAGCTACGTCTGATTGGCTGCTGAATTATGGCACGTGGTCTGGGGAGACGAAAGGGTGAGAATGGCGTTCCAAGGCAGCTCCTGCCAGCATTATGCCCCCTTCAGAATTCTGGGCCAGTTCCCTGTGCCCTTCTTCCTTCCCTCCTGGTGCTTGGCTCAGCCACTCCCTTGGTTCATTGCCAATGTGCTTTTTTCTACTCGGGTCCTCTGTGGAAAAGGACACAGAGTTTTGCATGTCTCCCTTCCTGCTCCTTTCTAAAGAGCATAAGCTGTGTTAGGTTTCTTAAGGTTTGGGATGAGTGTGTATATGCGTATGTGTGCGCGTGTGTGTGTGCAGGCATGCATGCATGCGTTTGATCACTAGTAACTATTGGGAAACAACAGGTAAACAGTGAATAAAAAAGGGGAGAGTTACTAAGTAAGAAGCTGCACCCACTTATTATAATTGTTTCAGTATCTATTTGGTATTTCTCTTTTCCTTGCCCCTGCTGTACTGGTAAGTTGAGAAAGGGGGCGCCTTAGAGCCATCATCTCAGGCACTCATCTGCTGCCAGCTTTGTCTGTAGCTAGCCTCATCATATGCCATATTCCCTCCCAATCTGACCAATTAAGACCACTTCTCTAGTTCCCTACAGGGAGCTGCCGAAAGACACAGATTGGATCTTTGTCTAAGAGCTCTGCCCTTCCAGGAAATAGTAAGATGAGATTCTGAGCCTAGTATCCCCACCTGAGTGCCTATCATGAGTGGGGAACCTGGGGCCTTGAGGCCATGTGTGGCCCTCTAGGTCCTCAAGTGTGGCAGCCAAACCTGAGGACTTAGAGGGCCACACGTGGCCTTGAGGCCGCATGTTCCCCACCCTTAGCCCAAGTTCAGCAGACACAATAAGAATTTACTTAAATTGACAGAAGGACTGGGCTTTTCAAATGCTGCAAGCACAGGGGCTTCTGGGTTACTTGGTCCTGTGAGTGTTTCTATACTACCTGTGAGTTTGGTTGGGACTTTAAAGGAAGCCAGGAAGGTCAGGAGGTGGAGTTGAGGAGAGAGAGGTTCCAGGCATGGGAAGAGCCAGAGAAAATGCCCAGAGCCAAGAGATGAAAGCTTTTGTTCATGGAGCAGCCAGGAGGTAAATGTCAGTGGACCAAAGAGTAAGCATCAGGAAGTAAGCTGCAAGACACTGGTCAGGCAGGAGGGGGCTGCGTTATGGAGGACTTTGAGTGCCAAACAGAATATTTATATTTGAATCTCTGGGCCATCTCCAGTCATCCTGATAACTATCTGGTCACTGGACCCAGATGGCTCCGGAGGACAAAGTGAGGTGGGTGACTTTGCACAGCCCTCCCTCACTCAAATCCAATTCAATGCAAGTCATGGCATCATCTCCCTGATGTCGTGGTCCTCTTTGAGAATGAAGGACAAACTACAATATTTGATCTTGGAGGCAACAGGGAATCACTGGAGTTTATTGTGTAGGGAGGGGTATACTGGTCAGACCTGCACTTTAGGAACAATCCTGTTAGTGGCTGAATGGAGGATGGATTGGGGTGGGGAGAGACCTGAGGCAGGCAGACCCACCAGCAAGTATCACAGTAATCAACGTGTGAGGTGATGAGGGTCTGCATCAGAGTGGGGGCAGTGTCAGGGGAAAGAAGGGGCACATTCAGAGATGTTGCAGAGGTGAAATCAACAGTCCGTAGCAATCGAAAGGATAATATTTGCAAAGCACAGTGGATGGCACGTAGTAGGTGCTCCATAAATGTTCATTCTCTTCCCTCCTCCCACATGGGCCAGAGTGGCTAGGAAGGCCTTCGTGAAGAACGAGGGATCAGTCAACATTAAGTAAGTAAGGTACTGGAGATAGAAAGAAACATTTATTAAGTAAGAAAGGTACTGGAGATACAGAAAACAAGGAAAGAAGGAAAAAAATAAAACCCAGTCCCTGCCCTCAGGGAACTCATATAGTAATGGGAGAGACAGTATGTAAATAAGGAGGTACATAATAGATACATGCAGAGCAGAGGAAGGGCTTTCTCAGCTGAGAGGACCAGGAAAGGTCATTTGCAAAAGGTGGTAAGAAAGATAAGGATTCAAAGCCATGTCAAATAGGCAGAATATTCCAGGCATGGGGGACAGCCAGTGACTAAAAGGTACAGAGAGGGGGATGGAGTCACCTGTCCAAGGAACTACAAGTAGGCCAGTGTCACTGGATCTTAGAATGGATAGAGGGGAGTAAAGTGACTCATCTTTGTGAGTTCAAATCTGGCCTCAGATACTGACTAGCTGGGTGACCCTGGATGAGTCGCTTAACCCTGTTTGCCTCAGTTTCCTCATCTGTAAAATGAGCTGGAGAAGGATATGGCAAACCACTCCAGTACCTTTGCTAAGAAAACCCCAAATAGGGTCACCAAGAGTCTATACATATACTTATATCTATGTATAAATATCTATATAGATTTATATATAAATAGATAGATGCTTGGCCTGGAATCGGGAATTTGAGTCTTCCTGATTTCAAATCTAGCCTCAGACACTAGCTGGGCAACCCTGGGCAAATCACTTCACCCTTTTTGCCTCAGTTTCCTGATTTGTAAGATGAGCTGGAGAAGGAAATGGCAAACCAGTCTAGTATCTCTGCCAAGAAAACCCCAAATGGGGTCACAGAGAGTTGGCCACGACTAAAAAAATGATTTAACAACAACAGGATGGTGTCAAGTCAGAGTAGGCCTTAAAAGCCAAATTGAGGGTTTTGTATATGGCCCTAGAGAGGTCAGAGGAGGCCCCAGGAGGAGCCCACTGGGCAGGGAGTGACTTCTGCTTGAGAACAATCATCCGGACAGCTGAGTGGAGGATGGATTGGAGCACGGAGGTACTTAAGGCAGTGAGTTCCATTCAAAGGCTGTTGGAGCAGTCCAGGCCAGAGGTGATGGTTTGAGCCAGGTTTGTGGTAGTTGCATGAGTAGAGAGATGGGGACATACAACAGTTCGAGTCAAAAGGAGATGGGTCGAAGCCATTCCCCTGACAGATTCCGCAGCTCTTCTTGCTGAGAGGTCAGGAGGGAGTTGGCTTCTTCATCCCAGCACCAACTCTGAGGTGGTTCCCAAGAAGCGGCCCAAAGTGCCCAGGGCACAGGCTCGACACTCAATCCAACCGGTTATGCTAGATTTCAGGGAATGCCATGCTAAAGAAAGAACAATAATCAGTGTACAAAGTCTTTGAGGACACTGGTTTAATATCAGTTTATACATGTTACACTTAATTCAACTTTACAAGCAACCATTAAATGCTGACTGTTGTGTGTGCAGGCTATTGTGTGATGTGCTGAGGTATTCGGATTAAAACAAAAACCCAAACCCAGCCCCTGCCTTCGAAGAACTTATGTTCTGCTGCATAAAGAGTCTAAGATATGTATTGATTCTGAGCATAGAGGGCTCAGTGGGTAGAAGACCTAAGTTCTAATCGTTTCAGGCACTTACTAGCTATATGACCCAGGACAAGTCATCTAACGTCATCAGCCTCAAATGAGGGTGTTGGACCTGGGGCACAAGTCGTGGGATATCACTGGTGGTACCAGTGCTGGGAGAGGGGGCAACCTACCCCTCCCTTGAGAATCCATACCTTGCCCTCCAAGAAAATTGGGAGTGAGGGAAAGGTGGGCTCAGGGAGAGAGACACCATAGAGAGGGAACCCTGGGGGTGGTTACCTATAGTACATAGGGGCGGAAAGTGGTGGAGAACCTCAAGATGAGGCCGAGGAGGAATTGTGGCCTGGCTGGATAGTGGGCACAAGGTCAAAGCCTCATTTGTCCCCTGATGGTCACAGCACTGGGGGAGCTAAAGAAAATACCATGGTTAATTAGAGCACACAAATCCCGTTTCCTGTAAGTACTTCTCTGAAGGTTAGAGAGTGCCCTTGCTCATTGCAAAGACAGTAGATTGACAAAAGGACAATCTAAAACTGAGGTATAGAAACCTAAATACTGGGGGTGGAGCCAAGATGGCAGCTGGAAAGCAGGGGCTTGCCTAAAGCTCTCCCCCAGGTCCCTCCAAATACTTATAAAAATGGCTCTGAACAAATTCTAGAACTGCAGAACCCACAAAATAGCAGAGGGAAGCAGGACAGCCTGGATGGTTGTGGGGTAAGGTCTATCACACGGAACTGGGAGCGGAGGGGATTGCAGCCCAGTGTGGACAGTGGCAGGACCAACCAGACCAGGAGCCGGGCAGAACAGGCTCTAGTGCCTTGAGTCAGTGAGCTGTGGCAGTTACCAGACTTCTCAACCCACAAACACCAAAGACAATAGAGAAGGTTAGTGGGAAAAGCTTCTGGGACAGAGTGAAAGAAGTTCACAGTCGGCCACCACCCTGGGGGCAGTGGAGGTGATGCAGCTCTGAGGCTGCTTCCAGAGCTACAGCTGCAGTTGCTTCTGGCCCCAGGCCCACCTGGTGGGAGGAATTAAGCAGCGGATCGCAGCAGATCAGAGTGGGAGTGCAGAGCTTGCTTGGATCTGAGTAGCGATCCAGGTTGGCGGTTCTTGGGGGAGGAGCAGCACTGCTGTGGCAGAGCTTGCTGTGTAGAAATAGCTCTGAAAACAACAGCGCAGCCCCTCAAGCTTGGGACAAAGTACTCTCTACTCTACAAGCAGTCATACCCCAACAAAAAAGCTCAAGGGTCAAGTAGTTGGTTGGGAACATGAACAAGCAGCAAAAATGATCTCAGATTCAGACTTTGGAATCTTTCTTTGGTGACAAGACCAAAACATACAGCCAGAAGAACTCAACAAAGTCAAAGAGCCTACATCAAAAGCCTCCAAGAAAAGCATGAATTGGTCTCAGGCCATGGGAGAGCTCAAAAAGGATATGGCAAAGGAAGTAAGAGATGTAGAGGAATAATTGGGAAGAGAAATGAGAGTGATGGAAGAAAACCATGAAAAACAAGTCAGTGCCTTGCTAAAGGAGACCCAAAAAAATACTGAAGAAAACAACACCTTAAAAAATAGACTAACTCATGGCAAAAGAGCTCCAAAAAGCCAATGAGGAGAAAGGCAGAAATAGCCAAATGGAAAAGGAGGTCCAAAAGACCACTAAAGAAAATACTACCTTAAAAATTAGATTGGAGCAAGTGGAAGCTAGTGACTTTGTGAGAAATCAAGATATTATAAAACAGAACCAAAGGAATGAAAAAATGGAAGACAATGTGAAACGTCTCATTGGAAAAACCACTGACCTGGAGAATAGATCCAGGACAGATATTACTGGACTGGACCTGAAAGCCATGATCAAAAAAAAAAGAGCCTAGATATCATCTTTCAAGAAATTATCAAGGAGAGAACTGCCCTGATATTCTAGAGCCACAGGGTAAAATAGAAATTGAAAGAATCTACAGAAAGAATCCACAGATCACCTCCTGAAAAAGACCCCAAAAAGAAAACTCCTAGGAATATTGTCACCAAATTCCAGAGCTCCTAGGTCAAGGAGAGAACACTACAAGCAGCCAGAAAGAAAAAATTTGAGTATTGTGGAAACAGAATCAGAATAATACAAGATCTAGCAGCTTCTAGGGCTTGGAATATGATATTCCAGAGGTCAATGGAGCAAGGATTAAAACCAAGAATCACCTACCCAGCAAAACTGAGTATAATGCTCCAAGGCAAAATATGGATTTTCAATAAAATAGAGGACTTTCAAGTTTTCTCAGTGAAAAGACCAGAGCTGAATATAAAATTTGACTTTCAAACACAAGAATCAAGAGAAGTATGAAAAGGTAAACAAGAAAGAGAAATCATAAGGGACTTACTAAAGTTGAATTGTTTTGTTCACATTCCTACATGGAAAGATGATGTGTATAACTTATGAGACCTCAGTATTAGGGTAGCTGAAGGGAATATACACACACATATATACATATATATATATATATATATATATATATATATATATATATATATATATATATATATATATAGACAGAGGGCACAGAGTGAGTTGAATATGAAGGGATGATATCTAAAAAAATAAAATCAAATTAAGGGATGAGAGAGGAATATATTGAGAGAGGGAGAAAGGAAGAGATAGAATGGGATATATTATCTTACAAAACACTGGCAAGAAAAAGCAGTTCTGTAGGAGGGGAGGAGGGGGCAAGTGAGGGGGAATGAGTGAATCTTGCTCTCACTGGATTCAACTTAAGGAGGGAATAACACACACACTCAAATGGGTATCTTACCCTACAGGAAAGAGGAAGGAGATAAAAAGGGGGAGGATGATAGAAGGGAGGGCAGATGGGGGAGGTGGTAATCAAAAGCAAACACTTTCAAAAAGGGACAGGGTCAAGGGAGAAAATTCAATAAAGGGGGACAGGATAGGAGGGAGCAAAATATAGTTAGTCTTTCACAACATGAGTATTGTGGAAGGGTTTTGCATAATGATACATATGTGGCCTATGTTGAATTGCTTGCCTTCTTAGGGACGGTGGGTGGGGAGGAAAGAGGGGAGAGAATTTGGAACTCAAAGTTTTAAAAGCAGATGTTCAAAAAAAATTGTGTTTGCATGCAACTGGGAAATAAGATATACAGGCAATGGGGCATAGAAATCTATTTTGCCCTACAAGAAAGCAAGGGAAAAGGGTATGGGGGGGAGTGGGGTGACAGAAGGGAGGGCTGACTGGGGAATGGGGCAATCAGAATATATGCCATCTTGGAGTGAGGGTGAGGGTAGAAATGGGGAGAAAAATTGTAATTCAAAATCTTGTGGAAATCAATGCTAAAAACTAAAATTATTAAAGAAGAAAAAGAAACCTAAATACCCGTAGCTAATAAAAAGCAAAAAGAAAAGAGAAGATTTGAGAAAATGTACCTCCATCTTTGACAAAGGGATTGTGGATGTGGAATAAACATCAGAAGTGATGGATGTGCTAATTGGATTCTATGAGCAACTTTCCCTTTCTTTTAAGAATAAAATATCTTGTAAGGGAAGGAGGGAGGCATTTTTTAGAAATGAAAGTGATATGAAAGTGAAATATCAATAATAAATAAGATTTTTTAAAAAGAAAGAAAAGCCATTGGAATGCTGTGCTGTGGTAAAAGTGGTGAACGGGGTCAAAGGCACACACATTTCTGAACATGCTCTCTTGTGGCAACATCCCAAGTTGTTTGGCTGAACTTGTTGGCCATGGTTTGCTACATTCTGCCCTGGCAGGTGTTGGTGGATCAAGCATCCCCAGGTGAAGGCCCTTCGATATCTGCCAGCGGAGGCTTTGTATACTTCAAAGCTAAGAGAGGTTTTCTTTATCTTCTTGCTGCAATGATAGAGGGGGTGAGGGTCATCCAGAGTTTTGTGGGGTTTTTTTAAGAGTTATAAAGGACCATCTGTTGAAGCTTTGCTCATCTTGTCTGACTTTGTAGTACTACCCAACACAGTGGGCAAAGGGATGATTGTCAGTGGCTCAGTGACTGTGTCTGGGGACCTGGCTCATTCCCTTCCCCTTCTCTTCTTTGTCAATATGGAAGGGGAGCTGGTAATAAATATAATGTAAAGACAATTTTTATCTTAAAAATAAAAATATATTTTTAAACAAGAAAAAAAGAACCCCAGAGGTCAGCTAACACCTCAGGATTAAGTTAATGCCTTTGTGTGATTAGGTATGTGGTGGATACCAGGACCAGTATTAGGTAAAATTGTGAAGTAGGTGGTTTATTTTTCCCACACCCCTCCTGAATCTACTCTCATCTTTTCTCCTCTCTTGCATAGACTCCTCTGTTTGGCTATTAAAGCCTTTGTGAGTCTGCTCCCAACTTCTCTTCCTAAACTAAATTTGTATTATTTCTCCTCTGTCTTCCAGCCAAACGGTCTATTAGCGCTGCCTTTGCTAGACCATGCCTCTGTCCACTCCTGTGCTACTCAGAATCCTCTTCTTTGCTTTCCTGATCCTGTCTAGTGTTTTCCAGTGCAACAAATTAAATTAAGGATTGTTTTGTATTTAGTTATCCAGGCTGCTTCCCTTCAGTGGAATATCCACGCCTTGAGAGCACAGACAATTATAATTTTTGTCTGTTGTTCCTAGAACAGTGCCTGGCATACAGTATGTGCTTAATAGATGCTTGAATTGCTTTGCTCCTTATTCCACAAAGGGGGTCTTTTTAGCCTTGTTTAAAAATATATTTCATTGTGCCCTTTGGCTTTACATTATCATCATTTCCTAATTCCCTTCGATATTGATGAAGCAGGAAGGTGAAGGGAATGAGCATGAGTACTTACTATGTGCCAGGCACTGCGCCAGCCTATTATCTCGTTTGAACCTTGCAAGGATTTTGTAAGGTAGGTGCTGTTACTATTCCATTTTGTTGTTGTTCAGTCATTTTCAGTCATGTCCGACTCTTCTTGACCCCATTTAGGATTTTCTTGGCAGAGATGCTGCAATGGTTTGCCATTTCCTTCTCCAGCTCATTTACGGATGAGGAAACTGAAGCAAACAGGGTTGGGTGACTTGCCCAGGGTCACTCAGCTAATAAGTATCGGAGGCTGGATTTGAACTCAGGCCTTCTTAACTATAGGCCCAGGGCTCTATCCGCTGTGCCACCAGCTGCCTCAAAGAAATTAAGCAGAAACATTCAATACAGAGAATGCTTCTGACGGTGTAGACCAGAGCTGTCCAAAATGCAGCCCGCAGTGCGATTTATGCAGCCCACCTACAAGCATAGAAATTTGCATAAATGCTTTAGTAAATGAAGCTGGGCTACTGCAGAGCTCTCACTAAAGTGGCAAATCAAAATATATTGTCTATTGCTTCAATAAAGACCTAAGGTTGGACAGCCCTGGTGTAGACTATAGTCTGTTTCAGTAGTCCCCTAACTGTCATGAGGGAGGAGATTTTTTTGATAATCTTTTAAAAATTAATCTGACCATCCTGCTACTACCCCATTCACAAGGAAGGAAACAAGCATTTATTATGCACCTACTATGTGTGCTATAAGCAGCTAGATGGCACAATGTATAGAGTGCCAGGCCTAGAGTCAGGAAGATTTATCTTCCTGAGTTCAAATCCCATCTCAGATACTTACTAGCTGTGTGACCCTGGGTAAGTCACTTAACCCTGTTTGCCTCAGTTTCCTCATCTGTAAAATGAGCTGGAGAAGGAAATGGCAAACCACTGCAGTATCTTTGCCAAGAAAGCCCCAAATGGAGTTACTGACACAAATTGACAAGAAGACAAGACATAACTGACATGATTAAACAACAACAAGTGTGTGCTGTGCTAAGTGCCTTACAAATACTATTTCATTTGATCCTTCCAACAACCCTGTGACAGGTGATAGGTGCTATTATTGTTCCCATTTTTACAGGTGAGGAAACTGAGGCAGACAGATTTTTTTTAAGTGACTAGGTCAGAGTCAGCAAGTATCTAAGGCAAGATTTGAACTCAAGTCTTCCCAACTCCAGGTGCAATGAGATATCTACTGCACCATCAGGCTGCCTTATGGAAGCCAAGAGGAGGAAAGAAGGAAAGAGAACAAATCCCTCAGTCTTTATCCATAGTTTGGTAAAACAAATTCCCAGATTAGCCATGTCCAAAAACATATGTCTCCATTTTGATTCCATCTGTCACCCCCTTATCAGAAGATAAGTGCCATGTTTTGCCTTCATTCTCTTGGACTCTTCATTTATCCTTGCGTTGATCAGAGATTACCCAATAAGAGGACACTCTCTTAGTTTCTAACTTTTGGCTACCACTGAAAAAGACGTACTAAATATTTATGTACGCATGGATCCTTTTCCTCTTTCTTTGATTTCTTTGGCGTATAGGCCTAATAGCTGTGTATATAGTTGGATCCAGGAGGATGGATACTTTAGTAACTTTCTGGACATGGTTCCAAATCGCTTTCAGAATGGCTGAACCAATTCATAGCTCTGCTGATGCTGCATTATTCATGTGTCTCTGTTCCTGGACCCCTTCCAGCCTTAATCAATTTCTTTTTTTGTTGTTGTTGCCAATCTGATAAGTGTAAGGTGGAACCTCAAAGTTGCTTTAATTTGTATTTTTCTAATTATTAGTAAGTTAGAGCATTTTTCATCTAACTGTTGATATATCAGGGATTCTTAACCTTGGGTCTGTGAACTTGTTTTAAAAATATTTTTATAACTATTTCAATACAATTGATTCTCTTTGTAATCCTGTGCTTTTTATTTTGTACATTCAAAATCATTATTCTTATAAGGGGTCTGTATGTTTTACCAGACAGCCCAAGGAGTCCATAATATGAAAAAAGGCTAAGAACCCCATGATAAAGGGTTAATAAAGAGTATGACCCCTTTCAGAGGTTTTTGCCTTTTAGAAGGTGACACATATGGATAGGAAAAGTCTTGAAAATTCAAAGGCAATCCTCTAGATAACAGCCAGGGGTGTGCTGGAGCCTGCTAGAATAAGATTCAAAGAGCTGATAGTTAAATTTTCCGTGTGAGCATTTTCACCTCAGAAATCCACAAATGCTACAGATTAGGGCTTGATTTATTGTTTTGTTGATTGGCAAGACTTAAGAAAATGATGGAGAAAATGTTAATAATTCATATTAAACTTGAAAGTATGTCTGAGTACTTTTTTTGTGGGGAGCCAATTGTTAAACACTTACCAGCATACTCCTAGATAACATCCTTTCCCTCTCTTCCCAACCCCTATGACCCAATGAATAAATGAAAATTTGGCATTTTACTTTAGAAAGCATGCCAACCCTGGACCTAGATCAGAACATGCTTCAGCTGCCTCCAAATGCTTTTATTATTAAGGAATAAAATAGTTGATACAGTGCTTGGCTTCCACCAGGTCCACCCCAAGGGGGGTGAAATACTGATCTAATTAAAAAAAACAGGAGAAGGAAAAACACTACAGCCATCTGGAGAGCTTAATTGCAATTCCACACTTTGTTCATTTTTCACTAGAGTCAGCAATTTGAGATGGAAGGTGTGATTTTTTTCCCCCCACAAGGGAAATTTGTTTAATCTTTAGCCCCAGGTGTAAATACTGTTTCCAGGTTCCATATGGATTATCATTCGAGAAGCCCAGGCTTTGTGCATCCATATTTACAGAGCCATCTGTGCTTTTCCAATGGTAGGGAAAGCTAGGGAACAGTACCTTTTTCATTTCCCTTGTCCTTCTCAGAGGCCTAGCTGGGCACAGTTGTAAAGTATGCTCTAACCTACAAGTGAGAAGAGTAGTAGCTCATGACTAGTGAATAAATTACCACACACACACATACACAGAGAGAGAGAGACAGAGACAGAGAGACAGAGATATATAATTCTATTGTGGGTCTCCAGAGAAATATTTTGATACAGGGACTCTGTCTTCTTTTCCTACCATTCCTTTCTCCCCTTCCCCCTTCCCTGACAAAACACCCAGTAGCCTCAACCTGGATTTGTCCTGGCTGCCAAACATTGGACAGGACTCTTCTGGGCCCTAATGATGCTAATGACCATCTCAGATTTTCTCCTTTCTGAATGTTCTGGACCAGAGATCTGCAAACTATGGACTACAGGTCAAATCCAGCTTGTCATATGTTTGTGTATATTGACCTAAGAAAGCTTTCAGCTCTAGGAAATTTGGCACTCTAAAAACATCTGGGTACAAACCCAGTGTGCCCTTATGAATGAATGAATGAGTGAGTTAAAAAAAAGCATTTTATTGTGTGTTTAGTGCCAAGCACTCTTCTAAACCCTGGTGATCCAAACACAAATGAGAAATAGTCCCTGCCTTCTGGGAGTTTATATTCCTATAGCGGAGACAACATTTAGAGGCGAATGATGATCAGGAAGGAGTATTTTGGTTAGGAATTCACAGGAATGGTGAATGGAGACATAAGAAAAATCTAATGACTCCCTTTTTTCCAGTACTGATGGAAATATTAATTTGATTTTTGGTTCACATTAGACCCATTCTCCTATGCTCCCCAGAGGTAATTGGGATTCTTTAAAACCTGGTGTTTTCCCAGTCTGGCCTGCTGCCAGGAAGCTATTTCTTCATCTCTGGATTCTAGGGTTAGGATTAAGGCTAGAATTTAGTTGACTACTAAAGATGTTTGAAGTTTTTGTCTAAAACTCTCTGTTCAAGTCCTGACCTGCTGTGTCCTCTACCCAATCATTATGTACGAGTGACCAGTACGGTTTCATTTAACAACTTAGCAAGTGTTGTTACAACAAAAGAATATTTGTTTTAAAGTTGTAATAAGAACGAAAGTACAAACATCCCACCCCCTCCCCCCAACTTCCAATGCCTCAGGGAACATTCTTCCCTATACCACCTTGATCTCTGGGGAAAGCAGATTCAAATTTGGCTCAGTTCTTACATAGCTTTGGTCCTACCGAGTCCACGTCCAGATGTGGCATGACTGCCAGATGAGTCACCATCTCGGTTACGGATAAGCTGAGTCCTAAAGGGCACTCTACATGCCCTAGGGACATTGATGTTGCACTGGTTGCAAAAGTCAGATTCTGAGGTAATGGAATATCTGGGTGCTCATCTGACCTTTCAAAACTCTTAAGATCAGAGATTTCAGTCCCTTCACCTAAAACAGAAAAGAACAAAGGCAGAGGCCAAGGACTGAGACCCATTTCTCAGGGCTTTATGGCCTTGATAAGGGAGAAGGAGAAGGTGTCAAGACTTCTCATCAGGTACTTTCAGGGAAAACGTCTAAAAGATCTCCCAAGAGGACAGCTGAAGAGAAAGCCTCCAAAGAGCCTCAGTCCAAGGCTCACATAGTAGAAGGCTTCTCCTAACCATATGGTCAGCAGCAGACCCAAACCAGTTACAGAATATCTATGTATGCTTCCTAGTCTCTCCAGGGCTCCTCCATTCTTTATCATTACAATTCTACTGGAAGCAGGCTCCCTAGCTTCTTCCACGGGGCAAATTTCCATCAGCCAAGCATGCTGATGCTCTCTGTGCATGGAAGGCACCAGTCCTAATTACATTAGACTACGAGTTCCTTGAAAGCAGGGACTACCTTTTACCTTTCTTTGTGTCCTCAGCTCTTAGCACAGTGCCTACCATACAGGAGACACTTAATAAATGCTTATTAACCAGTCACTAAGCATTATTAGTCCAGTCTTGGGTGTGATATAACATTCTCCCTCGACTTTTCATCTATGCTTTTTTGAGGCCAAATGCCTTTGTGGGGTCCACATGGATGTCCAAAGGTGCTCTCTGGAGGGCCTCTGCATTAGAGCCTTCCCTTCCTAGCAGTTCCCTATTAACTGATATCTTTGATCCCTCAGATCAACACAACCTGTAGCCCATTGCCCAGAGGCTCTTATGTTTGTACCCTAGAGGTGACAATTTATCAATATACTCTATGACAAAAAACATTTTAATTTTAACAAGAGCTTTTGGAAAACCTCCAATTAAGCCTTTCTTTTCTGTCTTATGGCAGATACTGAAGTAATCCTGGGCTCCTGAAGGTTATCGGAGCAGAATTCAAGTTCTGTCAGGTTCTACCATGCTGAGGACCCTGGCACTGACTGCAGGGCTGTAGTCAGAAGAGCAACCTAACTAAAAGCAGAGGGGCTCTTCTCCAAAAGGGTAGTTAGCATGTGATGATTATTCCTTTTCTTTTTTTTTTTGGCCACAACAATTCAAGGGGAAAAGAAGAATTTATTAAGCACCCACTTTGTGCCAGGCACTGTGCCAAGCACTTTATAACTACCATATTACTTGGTCCTCCCATCTGGGTGCTATCATTGTCTTCATTTGACAATGGAGGAAACTGAGGTAAGCACAGGTTAAGTGACTTGCCCAGTGTCGCACAACTAATAAGCATCTGAGGTGGGACTCAACTCGAGTTTTCCTGATGTCAGGCCCAGCACTCTATCCACTGTGTCACCTAGCTGCCCAGTGGACAGTAGAAAGATTGGGACCTGTATTGGTGTATGAATCATATACCCACATGGATGAAATCAAATATTCTTCTATTTGGGGAGACAATGCCCTAATAACATACTATCATCACTTAGTCATTCTATACTTCACTACATTCTTTGATGCCCCCTTGACATTGTTCTTCTAAAGCAGCAGTTTCTAAACTATACGTAACAATATCCTTCTTAAGGAAAAAAAATCATCATGTTCCCTATACTTTTTTTAAATTAATTTTTTCAATCAGTAAATCTGCCTTCTCTTTCTCCAATCCCCCATTCCCCCACTAGAAAGAAAGAAAAACAAATCCCATATTACAAACATCGATAGCCAAGAAAAGCAAATTCCCTCTTTGGACATATTGGGGGGAAATGCCTCAATCTGCACCCTGTGTCTATCTTTTCTCTGTTAAGAGGTAGGAAGCATATTTCATCAATAGTCCTCTGGAGTTGTGGTTCGTCATTGCATTGATCACAGCTTCTGAGTCTTTCAAAGTTGTTTGTCCCAATTTAAAGTTGTTGTTTCAAAGTTATTATGTTAATTGTTCTGGTTCAGCTCACTTTGCTCAGAATCATTTCATGTGTGTCTTCCTAGGTTTCTTTGAAATGATCCCTGTCATTGTTTTATAAGATAGTATTCCCTTACATTCATCTACCATAACTTGTTCAGCCATTCTCCCATTGATAGCTATCTCCTCAGTTTTCTTTTATTTTTTTTTGAGGGGGAAAGGCGGGGCAATTGGGGTTAAGTGACTTGCCCAAGGTCACACAGCTAGTAAATATGTCAAGTTTCTGAAGCTGGATTTGTACTTAGGTCCTCCTGACTCCAGGGTCGGTGTTCTACTCACTGCGCCACCTGGCTGCCCCAACCTCCTCAGTTTTCAATTCTTTGCCACCATAAAAAGAGCTGCTGTAATTATTTTTGTATATAGAACTCCTTTTCCCCTATTTTTAAAAAAATTTCTTTGGAGTACTCCCTATACTTTTCATAAAACAATCTATGCAGATGTTTTTCTTAGCTCATATTTCATTCAAATAAAATTAAGAATTTATTATCATTTTTATAACAACACATATTATCTTAGAATAGGGAGAAGGATTGGACATTTCTTGATTATAGGGAATTCCCCCTTAAGGCTAATGCCTTCCTTCTGAGATTATTTCCAATTTATACTGAACTCTGTACATACATCTTTTTGTAGGTGGTTGTTCATGTGTCGTTTTCCCCCATTCACCTCCAGCTCCATAAAAGTAGGGACTATTTGTGCATGCCTTTGTATCCTTAGTATTGAGCATGGTACCCAGCACATCAGGTGCTTAATTCATTCTTCTTGACTCCTGGGCAAGCAGACTCTATCCATGCTTGTGGGCACCTTCATTGCAATTTATAACCTTAGAAAGTTGCCTGAAACACTGAGAGATCTTGGGGTCGCGGTAAATATATGTCAGAAGTGGGACTTGGAAGATTTCCTTGGCTTTGAGGTAGGGTCTCTGTACACTACTCCTTGCTGGCTCTCGAAATAACTTAATACATGAAAGAGGAATAAAGTTACATAAATAATAATTTCATTGTCACAGGATTCCCCTACCTCTTTTTTCAGCCACCTTTTATATTCTTTCCAAATTAAAATATAAGCTCTTTGAGGGCAAGGCTTGTCTTTCTTTATGCTTATATTTATATTCCCATAGTGCCTGGCATACAGTAAACACTTAATAAATGCTCATTAGCTTGGCTTGACTTGATTTGACTTGAAGGGATCCCTGAGGCTGTCTCTATGAAGATGACTCCCAGATCTACATATTGAACCGTAGTTTCTCTCCTGAACTCCAGTCACCAACCTGGAGTGGGATAAAAAGAAAAATGTTCTTAGAGTCAGGACAAGGCTAGTTCAGCTTCCAGATACTTTTTACTCACTGCGCGACTGTGGATAAATCTTTAATTTTTCTCAGTCATAGTTCTGATCCATAAAATAGTAGTACTTGCTTCTCAGGGTTGTTGTGACGTAATACACATAAAGGATTTTGCAAATTTTAAAAGCCTTACAAAAATAAAATATTATTATCGCTTCCCATCCTTGTAACAAATCTAGGCCAGTTAGACAATAAGCACTCATTAAGTGCCTCCTATGTGTCAGGTACTGTGATAAGCACTGGGGTTACAAATAAAGATAAAAGACAGTCCCTGCCTTCAAGGAGCTCACAATCTAAGCCTTTTCTGACACATATTAACTCACAAAGCTTCTCCTGTGCCTGGCACAGAGTAAGTGCTTAATAAATACTTGTTGAGTAATGGATTATAGATTCGGGCTACCACTTTAGTTGGCTATCTCTACCTGCAAATCCAGTCTGAGACAATGGTAGTACTGTCATGAAAGAAATGGTTAAAAACTGAAGAGATAAAGTCTGAGCATATCAGTTTATTAGCAAGGCTAGTACTCGCACAACAAATCAGGTCCAAGGTCCCTCAGTAGGCACAAGGACACCATTTGGTAGTTAACAAAGCTTTCTTATAGTCAATAATGAGAAACCAATCAAGTTACAGAATCTTGAGTGACAAAGGCTTTTCTTCTTTCTGATTGGCCAAAGCATAACAAAACAAAAGGGTACAACCACCAGATGGACAGAACATTTCCCAGAAAAGTTGTGGTTTGTACTAAGTTCTGTATTCCTATAGTAGGACCATCTCTAGTTGTCTTGATCTATATCTTGCCACTGGACCAGAAGGCTCTGGAGGAGAAAGTGGGGCTAGTGACCTTGCACAGCCCTCCCTCACTTAAATCCAATTCATTCACAAATCATGGCATCTTCTTCCTGATGTCATGGTCTTCTTTGAGAATGAAGGACAAACAACAGCAAACTTATATTCCCATAAAAGTTGTCCCAAAACATTTTGTGATATTTCCCTGAAATTATATGAACAAAGCATATATAGAAACTTAAGTCACAAAATGAAAGCTGTTTACAATATGGAGTCAGTTTGACTCTTTCAATGCCCCTCTTTGATCCTTTTCCAATACCAATTGCGTATGGTTCGTTGTAAATTTAGAATTGGTATTTTGAAGTGTCATCAGATTATCAGAAACCAGTTCTGCACAACTTTAGTACAACAAGCAATACAACATCTAACACAAAGCCAAAAAACAATTATGAGACCTAAGGATAGTTAATGAGAGCCCATTTGCTTATGGCTGTCAATATGCTTCCTCCTTGTAACCAGGAGAATAGCCAAGAAAACCAGGGAGAAGGATTCTACCATGGGATATCTTCAATTGGGTTTTTGCTATAACCTGTTGAATTTTGTGGAGACTTGTTACAATCTTACCCGATTAATATAGGAACAACAGGATTGACTGATGTAGTATAGGCCCTTATTTGTGAAACTGTAGGAGAGTCTAAAACCATATGCTTTTTTATGGCCACTTGAGCTAAAGGATCTATTTCAATTTAAAGGGAGGTGATGGACTCGCTTGTGGCCTAGGCCAACTTCTCAGTCTCAAGGGAGAGATTTAGTTGTCTGCTCTAATGCAGTGATTACAATATGTAGATATGGACCAGAGGGCCTTAATTGTTGGACTTTATTCTAGTATAGGGTTCATCAAAAAATTTAGTAAACATAAACACCATGAACCAAAAGGCCAGAACAATACAATAATGATCACCCATATTAAGTAATATAAATTCTCTCTGCAACATGGCAACCCATCCCAATATTCATCTAAGTGGCAAATTTCCATCCTGAGTCCCAGATATTCCATGTGATCATCTGGTCCCTAGAAACATCTTCATTGGGCATTCTGGAATAGGCTTATTCCTCAGGGCAGCTCTGAAGGGGTTCTTCCTAGAAGATCTGCTTTTCTGGTTCCAAGTCATTTGCAAAGATTCCTAGGAATTTTGCTTCAATCTGCCAGTAACAAAACTCAACACAATTCAGTACAACCTCCTAAATTTGGTTATCCAGTAAGTGGTTTGTGTGGTGAAAACTAGTTAAGACCTTATTGTTCTAATCCTATAAATGACAGAGCTATTGGAAGAACATTACAATAATGCAATTTTATATGTAAAATCCTTAACCCAATTTTTAGACATTTGTTACTCAAAACATACTCAAGGCCTGAATATCCTATTAGAAACATTTGGAAACCAGTTATAAAACAGTCTGACCCTACTGCAATTTCAAAGTTTAGGATTCCACTTAATTTCCCACTATTGAGGATATTGTCCCCATGTCACTCTGAAAGAATGAGATACTTCAAGAGCCTAATCTTAGAAACATGAATATATAATTAACAAGGAGGCAGCAAAGCTAGGAATTAATTTACTTATTTGCTTAGGATATGGACTTGACTACAAATTCAGGTTGGAAACATTAAGATCTTTCATACTTATATCCTATTATAGCAACTCGTGTTTTAGCATTAATCTGTTAATTAATAGATTTAGTACTATACCAGCAAAACTTTCCTTTAGGAAAAGAAAAAGGAGGGACATGGTTATGACAGTATCAAGACTGTCCCCTCAAGGGCACAGACTGATATAAAATAAGCCCTAATGGGGGAATACTCCCTTAGCTTTGTTTGATTGTAGGCATGAGTCATATTTGCCAGCCAACATGCAGAAAATTTCCACATTATTCACAGGTTATCGAAAACCAAGGTCAGAAATAAACAGGCGGGAAAAATTTCCTATTCAGAAAGGAAATGCATAATGGGGAAACTGAGTCAAGAGGCTCTTACCTTTGTCTATGCCAAAGTTGCCACCTCAACTTTTCCCTGGCACAGACATTCACCTATAGCAGTTCTTAGACTGTGCTCTCTTTGGGCACTACAAGGCATTCCCTTTGAATAATGGTGCATTGGTTTAAGACTTCAGACAATCATACCTAAAATCAAAACTTGGAATAATATCCAGTTACAGTCCCATGAGATTTTTTTTACCTCAGACAACAAAGATTCATTAATCACAGTTTAGGGCTAGAATACTGTTATTCCTTTCATGTTCCAATAACACAATGGTACAAATATAAGGACATTTCAATTATCCTTCATTTGTAAGTTAAGAATAATTAAATTCTGGAGTTTTACACACCTACAGTGAATAGTTATTTATTGAAGTTACATCGATTTATTTATAGATACAACTTCACAATTTTCCAAATGACCTCTTTAAATAAATTTCCCCACTTTGGCTGGGAGAGGTCCTATTTTTGGGGCGGGGTTCCCTACCCTTGAACTAGTTCCTAGACTTCAGTACTTAAGAATTTCACAACAGTGATTGAGAGTTTGATCAGAGCTTATGATCCAGCCCAAGCCTTCAGTCCTGGGAACCTCACAGACAACAAGAACTTGAAAAGACTTTGCTACTCTTTCTCCCAGCAGTAAGTCATTAATATTACTATCCATTTTAGCATGAAATAAACCCCATTAAATATTTAACAGTTTTCAAAAATTTGTGTCACATTCTTTTAACAGTTCAATTCATAATCTGACAGGATCCAGATTAAAAGAGCAGAATAGTAAGATCAAGGGAGAAATAATTTTTTTGGATACTGTAACTTCTCTTTTAATTTAACAGCTCTTCCAATACAATGGTGCACCAAATTTCACAAAAAAAAGAAAATTTAGAAACATAATAACAATATTCAGGGGAATACATTTAGTATAAAATGCCCAAAGCAAAACATGAATGCGTCATCCTAATCATTCATCATATCAATCCTAGCATTCCACACCAATCACATGAAACCCAGCACAGAATAATCCAGTACGGACAACAGTTACCTTGCCAGACATTTTCTGCTATTTAAAGGTTAATTTAAAATGATTTAGAGCCCTGCCTTCTATAGTTCTTTGAAATGTTTCTTTTTTTAAAAAATTTCTTAGTTGTTGTTTGAATTTCTTAAATGTATTCATATAACAATTTGCTAACATATCACAGGGCAGTTATAAGTAGTAAGACTACTTAGTAAGACTAAGTTTTCCGTTTATGAGGCCTAAATCATTTATGGTCAATCCAATTTAGAAAAGAAATCTTTAGGTGGCAAAACATTACCAAAGAGATATTTTGTCCAATTGAATTTCTATAGGTCTGAATATTGCATTGTTCATACTCTGCATAAGCCAGACACTGTGTTAAACACTTTACAATTATGTGATGGACAACCTGGGAGGTGGGTGCTCTTACTATTATCCCTTTGACTGGGTTATGTAACTTGCTCAAGGTCACACAGCTAATAAATGTCTGAGACTGGATTTTAACTCAGGTTTAATCCATGTATTTTTCAGCAGAATGCTAAATAGCAAATGTATTTTTGTATTAAGTTTTACAGTTTCCCTAATAGAAGAATACTTCTCCCTGGAAATGAAACCACATAGTTTCAGGACAAAATTTCAATCGAATCAAGTTTGGGGTTGCAATCTCAAATGGTAATGTGTAGAACCTCCATTTTCCCAAGGCCGTTTACTTGTTAACATTTCAAACTTCAGGGCTCACTTTTTTTTAGTTAGCTCAAAATCACCCAATGAACCAAATCCTTTCCTTGTGTCTTCTCAATTTTGTTGTTCAATCATTTACAGTAGTGTTTAATTCTTCATTATAGCATTTGGGGTTTTCTTGGTAAAAAATATCAGGGTGGTTTGCTATTTCTTTCTCCAGCTCATTTTATGGATGAAGAGACTGAGGCAACTGGGGATAAGTGACTTGCCCAGGATCACACAGCTAGTAAGTGTCTGAGGTCAAATTTGAACTTAGATCATGTGCTCTATCCACTGAGCCATCTAACTGCCCCTTTATTGATCTAGCCTCTCCCAATGCTTTAAGTGGGTGGATAATGTAGTCATCTCATTTTCTCTCTTCCCCCACTTTCTCCCTGCCTGCATCTGTTATTCTCTGGAGTTTTAACCTAGGGAAACCCTCAGCCAAGCATTTCCATCCCCCGCTTTGGTTCTTGGGAAACCCTATGGGTTGGGATTTGGCCTTTCAAAGACAATATTAGCATGTAAACCCAAATACATTTTTACTACAAAATTTTATTTCCAAGAGTCCCAATTTGGTAAAATTTCTAACTTGATAGAATACTGTCTGTCTGAAATTTCTGACTGGTGTTTCTCTAAAAATTTCTCAAATCCTTGCTATCACGATGGGATCAAAACCCTCAAATCTCCTTTTTAAAAAAAAACTCAAAAGACCCTTTTATTCACCTTATCTTTATTCTATTGAAATTTTCTTTTGCAATTACACAAGTTTTCATTACACCACACCAATTAATTTCAATATTGTTACCTTTTCCAGTTCTTAAAGCCTTATAAATACATAGTCCAGTTGAATTTCTTTAGGGGAGTTTGTTTTTAGTTTACCTAAATAATTACATTGTGTTATATTACTCACAGAAGAAAAGGCAGTGATAATGTAAAATATTCACCCAAATTAAATTTTGCTCTCTGATACTACTTTCAAACTAGTTTCAGTTCCCCTTTTCTTAAAAAAATATTCAAACCATAATTTGGAAATGTACAGTTGAGAACTTACATTTAAGTCACATTTTAATCTCTAGTACATAACACTAAATATCTACATACTGGGTACAAAGATTCCCTTCTTTCTTATCTGAGTCTCTTGTCTGCCCTTCCACCTTGGTCAGAGTTAGAAGGAGAGGGAGAGAGAGAGAGAGACAGGCAGACAGATGGATGGACAGACCAGACAGACAGACTTCTTGAAGGCTTTGAAAATTCCTCAAAAAAATTCACTCTTTTTCTTCTGGCTGATTAGACCACAGGAAGAAGTTACCAGCATTTATCAAAATACAGACAACATGATAAGACAGACACATAGGTTTATTTGCTGGCAAGATTTTTCCTTTTTATCTCCTACTGAAAGTTTAATAAACAGTCAGTTAACACAATTTTCTAAAAGGCAAACTCAAAACCTTAATCTGACAAGTAAGAGTGGGTCTTTTAAGGAATGGAGGCATGATACTTTAGACAGGGCACCTCAACAAACAAATAGTTCATTTAGTAGGGGTAGGGTTGTTCAATGGCCAAATCTTATTTCTTTAATATACAATAATCAAAATGCAAAATAACTTATCAGCTAAATCTCTTTTAGTTTTAGACCATATTTTACACAATTTGATAGTGAACTTTTTTTTTTGTCATTCCTCATTGAACTGGGAGCTTACCCTGGTCTCAATGTTTTAGAAATTCCATTTTCTTCAGTATGCTGCTATTGGATCCGATCATTCCCTTAAGCATTTTACCTCCCCTTTATTCCTTTAAGGGACTCCCCCATTAATGTGGAGGCTTACCTTAGCTTGGAAAATTGATATCAAGGTAGAGGGGGAGTCCATCCTCCAGGTCAGTTTTCCATGGAGAAATCCTTCAGTATGCTCTGGGAGTTCTGCTAAAAGGCTATTTTGGAGGCCAGGATCCCCTTCTCAACCTCCTGGCTGGCTCGCCAACTGTTGTGAATGAAATTGATAAAGACTGAGGAAATCAAGTTCAAGCAAATCAATTTATTAGCAAAGCTAGCCGTTGCACAACAAATCAAGTCTAAGGTCCCTCAGTAGGCATGAGGACACTATTTGGCAGTTAACAAATCTTTTTTATAGTCAATAATGAGAAACCAATCAAGTTATGTAATCTTGAGCCCCCACATAGCTCCTGTGTAATGGCAGGGAAGAGAGTAACCAAAATTGATTTTGGAAAAATAGCCAACTGGAGATTTTTTTAAAAAAAAGTCTTTTATCATGACTTTTTTTTAAAACATCGCCATAATTTTCCCCAGCATCCTTTCCCTGAGTCCAGACCAAGATGAATAGTGAGGTGATGGTGCCATGTTGTGCTGGGCATAATAACAGCTACTCTTGCCCAAATGGGCTCCTTGTGCTAGATGAAGTTCCTATCTAATCCAAATGACCTTTGACTTGTTCCCAGCTGGAAAAAATGGTACTCTTCCATCTCTGAACAAGAAGTTTACTCTTGCTAATCAACACCTGTGTTGCATAGGTTAGGTATCTAGTCACTTAGAAGTCATGTCTATGATGAATAAATGCTACCTTAGGAAGGATATGAGCTTTCCATCCCAGTGACTTCTAGAGTCTAGTTTCCAGGAAGACTTACTTGAGAATAGACCATTTTTAAACATAACTCTAGTAACCCTTTCTTATTTCCTCCCCAGCACCGTCACCTTGGCCTCAAAGTTCTTTTTTTCTTTAGAAGTCTCCATATACCTTGGAGAAATAGCTCACATTCCTCTCAGTTGGCAGACTTCTTTTCCTCTGGCATGGTTCAGACAACTCCTTCCCAGAAATGGCTTGGAGGAACAAGAGGCAGTAGTGTTGATAAGTGCCCTGCTTTCTAATAACAGAGAGGAGATTGAATTATTCCTATGTAATGATGGTGGGTATGTATTTACTTAGAAGGAAGGGGATCCCCTGGTCGACTTGGTGGCAGTTCTGAGTTGATGGAGAAGAGTGAGGAAGAGTCCATATTTAGCCCCTATGGAAGAAGGAGACAGCTCTCTATATAGTCTGAAAACTGGGGTATGGAGACACAAAGATTTCATATCATTTCCCTGATAATAGCTCTTAAGGAAGGAGAAGTTTTGGTGGCCAAACCAGGGAATACTGAGGGGGTGACAGTACTGGAAGAAAATCTGTATCAACTTAGATCCCTGGATAGGCTTCATGCAAGAAACTTATGACCTTATGATGATAAAGAATAGATTCTGCCAGAAGGGTCATCATCTGTGGCATGGCTCTGATAGTCACGGTACTACTCTTGCTTATAGCACAGCCTTTCATCAGGAGAAGAATCTGTGATTGTATTGGAGGTGTTGACATCTTTGCCATGTCCCTAATATCCTAGTTCTCTGCTCTTCATCTCGTAATCACCACCTTGTATTAGGAGACTTGCTGTGAATTGCAGAGAAGTGGCATTCGTCACTTATGGACCAGACCATTGAGATGTGAGACTTAGTCCTTCAGAATGGGGGAGAAAAAGCATAGAATTTTTGGCTTTTGTCCTCCACATTTAAAAAAAATGTTCTTTGGAAGAAGGGGATATTCAATTGTTTCTTTTTCTTTTCCCTAGTATTACCTATGCCAAGAGGATTGTCCAGTAAAAGCCCTGAAAGCATTAAAATGGTGTAAGGTTGTCTAGAAGCTCATTGTAACCTGGCCATCATAGGGGTGGTATGTGAAAAGACCATCATCTACCAATGTTCTCTTCTTTGCCCCCTCTCTCACCTCCCTTTGCAACAGGGATTATTTGTCCCTATTGTCCCAGAAACCTGATTTATCCCTGATAAAACTTCCTGGTCACCTAAGGGCATAAACAGTCCCACCCATGTGAATTCATGCTCTGACTTGGTGGATGTCTCTAGACCACTAGAGTTGCCAAATCCTAGTGAGCAGATAAATTTCCATATGAAGAGGTAGGCCATATCTACTGAGACTAAGTGCCAGGGTATCTTTGTTGCCCATCCTTGCAATGTTAGAGCTACATAAACCTCCTTTTGTTAACTATTCGATGACTTATGAGTGCCTCATTTGTCCCAAATCACACCTGAACTAACAGGATACCAGGATCTACCCCAACACCAAGTCAGATAATTTTCTGGGGCCACAGATTTCCGACTCAGCAGTAGATGAAGGCAACCAAAAGCATGAATTCACTACCCAGCTGGAGCATCCCGCTGGTTTTCATGAGCTCCTTGGCCCACAGCCTCAACTGGTCCCTAAAGAGGGCCAGCCTGCTCTCCTTAAAGACTCTCTTTCTAGCCCTCCCTGCATCTTTGTGGCCAGGAACAGAGAACAGGTCATCCTGAAGAGCTAAAGTCCAGCAGATGGTAGTAGAGAGCCATTTGGGGACAAAGAAGATCAAGGAAGATATTCAGCTGAGAAAATACAGTGGAAATGGAGACACAGTACTGTTTAGGGAGTGATGAAAAACTGAGCCACAAACATCCCCAGGTGTGAACTGCTAGCCACATGTGTCTCTGCATGTGTGCCTGGCCATAGATGTTTCTGCTGTGTGAGCCCTCCAGCTGTGTGCCCTTCCCATAGCTTCCCAAGCCCTTATTGAGTGTCTTCCATACATGTTCCCTGGTTAACTGAAAGTTTGGTTAAAGGAAGCAAACAGGCTAGGTGATATATAAATTCATATTGTTTATTCCCTTGAAGCTAGCAGATACATGATCATGGAATCAGAAGCAACCTTCTGATTGACTGAAAGAAGAAAGACAAGGTTTAAGTAACAATCCCAACTCCAGTTTGTGGTCTCCATATCATAAGAAAGGAGGTTTTTTAGTTGAATGAGTCAGAAATACAGTAAGACAAGACAATTGACAGGATAGTGTCACTTAGAGATTATGATCCCAAGATGCAAAAGTCCCTAGAATATCAAGATAAGAGAAATCCCACTGTTCTGATTGCAGACATCTTGTCACAACAGGAAAGATACCCCTTGTCAATCTTATCTGGTCGCTGAAGTTGCTGACACAGAAAGGGGCATTTTTAGAGTAGAGCAAAGCAGTTTGGATGATTAATTCAGGCTTTGGATATTATTGGGGTTCAAATTGTGTGGGGTAAGACCACCTGACAGCAATTAATTTAAAAAGTCAAAGGTCTCTCAAATTTAGGAACTTCTTTATTATGATCCCGCAGGAGAGGCGGGGCCCAGAGGGCAGAACTTATTTTTATACTCTATCGTAAACACTGCCCCCCCCCCCAACCCGCCCTCCCAGTCCCACCGCTGGCCTTTTACTCTCACTGGTGGAGGCCAGACTTACAATCTAAACGCAGAAATCTACTACCCCAGGTACAATTTAGCCAATGCCAAACTCTTAAAAACATTTTTTTTTTCCTTATTTGGCAGAGGACACAGTTCAGGTGATTTTAGTAACTTGAAACTTAGGCTTAGCTGTCAATCAGAAACCCTGAGCCATGCTGAAAGGTCCCCACCCCCATTCATTCCACTCAACTCATACAAAGGCCGAGATCCAGATTCCGTGAGAGGGGTTCACCATACCACTCAAAATAATGTGAAAGAATTGTCACTGGTAATCGTGTTTTAGACAGCATGCTCACTTGCCTTTCAGTTTTGACTGAAGATCTGGAGAGTAGTCAGAGCCAGAAACTCCTCCAAAAGCCATCCTTTATAAAGAGCTCAGAATTTTCTAGCTGACTTCATTTCCCACCAGCTGCTCTGCTTGGTTTTGACTCCAAGAACATGATGCCCCCTGTAAGAAATGGGAGGAGGAGTTTTGTTTCCACAGAACTAAAGGTGTACTTCCCCCCCTCTCCCCCACCCCAGCTTTAGCAGAAATCAGGCCTCAAGGTCAGTCAGGTGAGAGGTCAGAGGCTTGTACGCATGCGAATGCTTTTTGAGAAGGCAGTCAGGGGAATTAGAGAGGCCAAACCACTTGAAATATCTAGGGTCTGGTCTTGGTCAAGAATCCAGGCCTACTGATTTGCATAATTCACATACGTTAAAGAGGGAAAGTAGGGGAAGTAAAAGAATGTAGTTTAATCCTAAATTAAGACAAGGAAAATCTAATTAACTTCACTTTTGCTTCTGTATCCTTATTATCCTATCTATATAAACTGTATAACCTAAGAAAATTATGCAAAAAACAAAGACTGTAAACTAACCATAACTCTAGCAGGAGTGGAGGGAATGGTTACCCCTGCTCCTGCAGCCATATCAGTGTGAGTGTTCCCAGTGAGCATTACACCTGCTCTCTTAGCTTTTGGATATTCAATCTTGTGTAAAGTTTTCGGGGTAGAGGAATTCCTATGGACAAAGCTTTTAAAGTCCTGGTAGACTTTGTTACTGTGATAAAGCTACTTTAATTGGGTATGTAATGTATAGAAACTAAGCATTCTCCCCATTTGTGATATCTAAAAATTCTGTAATAACAAAGAATTGAGTTGTTATAATACTTTGAAAAATATAGGGGTGTGATTTTTAAGCCTGTCATCCAGGGATATATTTATGTATGTTAATCTGGAGGTTTATGGACTAATTGGCACTTTAGGAATTTGTGAATGAATCCCAATGTTTAAAGGTTATTTTGCTTTAAGAAGGAGACACATCTCATTTTAGAGCTGTCCAAATAATTTTTCTTCATGAAAGCCCTTGGTTCAGTTAACAACCTCAATTTCTTAATTAAGTACAATTCTTAATCTAACAACATCTAGATTACAAGAGGAATTATTTTATTCACTAGTGGTAACATTTTAATTTCTAAGGCCTAATACTCTTAGCATTGTAAAAGAAAAGATTACTGTCTATAAAACCACATTTTAACAGTTCACAATGTATCCTGAATTGACAGAGATTACAAGAGGACCCAACAAGACCTTTGTATAAATACTTGATTTATAGCACAAACAATTTCAACTGAACTTCCAGACAAAACTTGGAAGTTATAATTTCTTAGGTCACAGCAATTGTCCAACTTCTTAACCTAGTGCAGCTCTAACAAATGACAATCCCTGTTTATGTCAGAATCAATTTTAAGCTGTTTTAAAGAAGGGAAAATACTTTTGAAAAATGTTCTGTAAAATCTTGTAAGGAGGTTCGAAACAGCAGTCTACATTCCTTACTCCTCCCTGCCCATAGTTTAGGTAAGAAGAAAGTTTTACTTTTGCTCACCTGTCAGAAGGGAAGGAAGGGGGAGGAGCAGCAGTTACTGGGATTTGAAAAGTCAGCAGATAAGATTAGATTTGAGATGGGATTTGGTTTGGTAGTTTTCATTAGTGAAACTTGCCATCTGATGGAAAAGAACCCACTCTCGGGGTGAGATGATATGATGATTTATTTTATGGCAGATCTCTGTAATCAGAAATAAGCTGGCAATGACAAAAAGGAAGGTATCTGCCAGAATCTGTTACCATTGTGAAAGAAGTTGGTTTTATGGGGGAAAAATGGAAAATCGGATAAATGCAAATATGTGAAATCTTGTTGTTTTTAGTCAAATGACTGGTTACATTGGTACTCTTGTATAGCCAAATGAAAGTGTATTAGGTGTTAATAATATTGACAGTTGATAAAATACCCCTCTCTAGTGGTGGCATAGTGCTGTGGAAGGAGCCCTGAGTGCTGTCTCTGGAGTAATAGGATCTGGGTTCAAATCCTGCCTCTGATAATTACCTGAGTGACTTTGGGCAGGTTATTTCAGCTCCCTGGGTCTCGGTTTCTTCATCTGTAAAATGGGGGTGTTGGACTAGATGGTTTCTGAGGTCCCTTTCAGCTCTAATCTATGATCCTAGAATGTCCCTAGAGTGGAATCTTTGTTCATCACTTCATTTGTTTTTGTTTGATTAAATGTCCCTTATTTTGTACAAATGTGTCTTCTGACTGGTCAAAGTAAACAAATCCCTGGAGCTTCAGTTATGGTTGTGAGTAGGGACTGACCTACAGGAGAATTCAAATCTGGAGGAGCTTTTCTGGGGGCAGGCAATTAAAGGTTACTTCAGATACTACAAGGATAGACACACGTTTCATGGAATATGGAATCAAAATCTCGGCAGTTCTCCAGGAAGGATTGACTTTCCTTTATTGAGGACCCTGCTCAGGCCAAGGTGGCCTCTCCCAATTTCCCTGTGATCTTGGCTAACCCTCCTGGCTCTGTGACCAATAGTCAGGGCTACATTCTAATAACCAAGTGGCCCCATCCTCCAAATGCACAGCAGCATCTATTCCTACTTCCCTAGGTAGGGAAAATGAGGAGACTAGCTCCTAGGAAGCTATGAGAATTGGGAAAGCAGGCACCTTGACCTACTTGGGGCAATTTGTTCTGTCAAGTTTGGATTCAGTCAAAGGACCTCATTTGAGGACCTAGAGGGCTACATGTGGTCTCCAGGCTGAAGGTTCCCCACCCCTGGTACACACATGAGTTCATTGATAGAATTCAGGGGGAATCCGTAAACTTGGATGAAAACTACATCTTTATTTTTACTAAGCTTTTATGTCAATTGTCAATTTATGAATCTCCTTCTGCGAAGGATAATGTTGTTATCATTATCCGGAGGTGTCCATAGAGCTTCCTCAAAGGGTTCTAAAATACACAAAATGTTAAGAACTCCTGTTCTCCATGAAACCTTTCCTATTTTATCTCCCCTCCCCCCACAATCAGATGCTAGTGCATTTCCCTTCCCCCCAAAATTATCTTGCATTATTTTTTATCTGTTTTGTATACATCTATGTACATAGCTATTGTTTTACCCCACTAGACCTTAGGCTCCTGGAGGGCAGAGCCATCTCACTTTGGTCTTTAACACCAGTGCTTACCTGGCAGAATGCCTGGTATATAACAGGCATTTAATAAATGCTGATTGATTGGCTACTCAAGGTACTTTCTCACGTACCCCCTAGGTCCCCCTCCTAATCCCCTTTTGTTCCCACCAAAGATATCCCCACTTATCTCGTGGTTGCTTCCAAATATTGCATACTCTGTTTAGATGGAAGTCTGACACTGAGCTGCATGCCTCTGGAAGGGTGTCCGCATGAAAGATTACTCAACTTGTTACTTATAGAGAATGATCATGGCTCTAAACCAGCACTAGGTGCGTGGGCCTGGATTGAGCTGGCTGGGGTGGATTGAATACATAGGGATTACTAGATCTGCTCTGTGACCCCCAAAACTGTTCCCTAGGGCTGGACATATGCCACAGTATTTTAAAGCTGGGAATTAAGAAATAGCTAGTCTAACCATGCTTGATTTTACAGATGAAAAAACTGAGACCCTAAGAAGCAATTTGCCCAAAGTCTGGTGGAGGCAAGGTCAATGTTTGAATCATGGGGGCTAGCACCTTGGCCTTCTGACTCCTAGTTGAGTGGCTCTTTCCATTACACTAGATCATGGGTTCAGTGGGCCACACTTGAGGATCTAGAGGGTCATATGCGGCCTCAAGGCTCCAGGTTCCCCACCCCTGCATTAGACACTTGCTAAGATGGGGAAGAAGGCTTGGAAGAATGTTCCTCAGTGAGGATTGGCTTGGGATCCCTTGATGTAGATGGAGATTTAAGCCTTGCCTCTGACCAGCTGGTGGCCCTAGGCTAGCCACTTAGTCTCTGTATCAGTTTCCTCATCTGTAAAATCAGAGATGAACTCGATGGCCTATGAGTTCTTGTTCAACTCTGAATCTATGGTGCCACGATCTATTCAGTTTAATTCAAGTTTATCATATTAGTTAAAGCAGGAGATATCAGTTTGTGTCGCTACATGGGCAGGCTGACATTTAACAGTGATTCAGGTGATCCCTGGGGTAGAACAGTCCTTGCTAAGGGAAGAGGGTTTTAATAAGGATCCAAGTAATTGTCAACCGTAAGGCCGAGTCAGACCAGTGTCAGGGTTTCCTCTAAGGAGAAAATTTTATATCAGAGATGAGCTTAATTACATGTTGGAATTCAGTTTTTTAAAAAATAACTTTTTATTGATGTCCTTTTTGTTTTTACATCATCAGAGTTTTCCCCTGAACCCCTCCCCCACCCCCAGAGAGTCATCCCAAACAACGAATAGTATTTTTAAACCGTCCCCGGCAAAAGAGGGAGAGCAACCCAGGATAACTGATGAATACAGTGAAACTCAAGTCTGAAAATACGGTGCAATGCACACCCCTTGGGCCCCTCCCATTTCTGCAGATACTCCAAAATAGCAATACTTTTTGTGACAGAGCAGCTAGGTGTTCCTGAGGGTAGAATGCAAAGCCTGGAGTCAGGAAGACCTGAGTTCAAATGTGTCCTCAGACAGTAGTTGTATGACCCTGGGCAAGTGACTTAACCCTGTTTGCCTCAGTTTCCTCATCTATAAGACGAGCTGGAGAAAGAAATGGCAACCCCCTCCAGGATCTTTGCCCAGAAAATCCCAAATGGGGTCATGAAGAATCGGAAACGACAACAATGCTTTCTGTGATAGCCAAGAACTGAAAACAAAGGCCCATTTTGGGGGTTGGGGGATGGCTGGACAAACTGTGGAATGGAATATTGCTGTGTCGTAAGAAAGGGCAAGTATGATAGACACAGAAATGTGAAAAGGTCTGCATGAACTTATGTAGAGTGGAGTAAAGGCAAGGAAGCAACGTAAACAGTAACCGCTACAACGTAAATGGAAAGAACAGCCATGCCTGCAAACAGATCAAAAGTGATTGCTGCAGAATTATGAAGAACAAAATGACTGAAGAATAATTGAACAATCCTGGGGAGAAACCTCTAGCAGCTGAGAGGAGCTAGAAAGGCCTCCTACGCCAGGTAGTGCTTGAACTAAGTCTTGAAGGATGCCCAGGAAAGGCTTCGAGTTAGACTGTCTGTCATCTGAGAACCAGCCCCATTAAATGTGGAAAAGCTCATCACTTGAGGGTTGGCTACCGGGTGATGAATTTTATTGGTCACATGTAGATTGTCTATTAAGGCACTGGAATGGAGAGTGCACCCAAGAAGAAGTGGTGGGGAAAGAAATAAACATTTATTAAATGCCTACTGTGTGCCAGACACTATGCTAAGCACCTTACAGATCTTTCATTCAATTCTCACAACAACCCGGGGAGGCAGGTACTGTTATTCCCATTTTATAGTTGGGGAAACTGAGGCAGGCAGGAGTTAAGTGACTTGCCTGGAATCACACAGCTAATACCTGTTTAAGGCTGGATATGAACTCAAGTCTTCCTGACTTGAGACCCTTCTCTCTATCCACTACATCACCTGGCTACTAAGAAATTATAGATCTTTGGAAATATGCTGAAATATGGTGGTGCAGTGGATGGAGCACTGGACTTAGAATCAGAAAAACTTATCTTCTTGAGTTCAAATCTGGCCTCAGACACTTACTAGCTGTGTGACCTAACCCTGTTTGCCTCCGTTTCCTCATCTGTAAAATGAACTAGAGAAAGAAATGGTAAACTACTCATTATCTTTGCCAAGAAAACCTCAAATGGGTCCATGAAGAGTCAGACATGACTGAAACAACACCAACAACAAATAGGATCTATTTTAATAGCTAGTACCCTCCCCCTCCCCCATAGCACCTTGTATTTAACAACTTTGTGTGTGGGTGTGTGCATACACATACATATATACACATAGACACAAATATACATACATGTCCATATTTATGTGTGTAATATATACATGTTTATGTTACCTTTGCATTTATGCTGTATATACTTTTGTATGTACTTGTCTTCCCCATTAGAAAAATAAGTTCATTGAGAGCAGGGATCGTTTTTTCTTTGTATATGTATTTCAAGCATATTGCCCGTCACGTAGTAGGTACTCAAAAAATTAATAATAATAGTAACTGGTATGTATATGCACTTTAAGGTTTACAAGAAGCTAGATATATACTTATATACTAACCCATCTGATTAATAGGGAGAACAAAATTAACTTTTAAAGAAATACCTTCTTTATGAGAAGGGTTATGATAACTTTTTGGGAGATTCTAGTTGCTGTATTTTTGCTGCATTTGGTCCTTCTCGTTGGTGACATTCAACAGAGACTTCTGATTTCAGGGGATGATGCGATCTCCAATATCTTTCCATTCTCCATTTCCAGCTGTTTGGTTTTTCTCATGGGCTGTGACTCAGCCACTTAGTCCTCACCCTGCCTAGCTGCTCCCCGGTGCTGACTGGAAATGGAAATGGAATAAGCATTCTTTTTTATGGCTTCCAGAAATCGTACTTCTGGTTTATGAGAAGCCTTTCTCAGGTGACTGAGAATAAAGGGATTTTTTTTAAAAAATCAGTGACTTATATAATGCTATAAATGGCACACTTATCAAATTACAGACAGCACGAAGCTGAGGTAGCACCAATAGCTAACATTTATTAAGTGCCTTCGTTGCACCAAGCATCGTGCTAAGCACTTTACGATTATTTTCTTATTTAATCCTCATGGCGATCCTTTGAGGTAGATGCTATTATCATTCTCATTTTACAGTTAAGGAAACTGAGGCAATCTGAGGTTAGGTGACTTGCCCAGAGTCCCATAACTGGTATGTAAGGCCAGATTTGAACTCAGGTGTTCCTGACTTCAGGCTCCGTTCTCTCTACTGTGCCACAGAGCTGCCCCTAAGGTGATGGAACTAGGATCCAAAAAGACCTCGGTGAGCTAAAATGACAGATCCAAAATAATACGATAATATTTAGCAAGTATAAATGGGAAACTCCAGTGTGGAAGAGTGAAGGGAGTCAGAGTTGAGAAGATCTGGGTTCATGTCCTGCCTTTCATATAACCTGGTTGTGTGATCTGGACAGGTCACTTAGCCTCTCAGGGCACCTAAGAAAATAACTTGCAAAGCAGGTGTTGATAAGCCTTGACAAAGGGAGTTTTCTTCACTAGGTGGTTCCTCTACCAATGGAATGGCTGGTTTGATCTCCCCGACGTGGTCCTGCACTTGTAGTTTAAAAAATTAACTACCTGTGATGGGCGAGGCATAGGTAGGCCACAGTTATTATGGGAAAAAATGCAACAATATTCATTGCATTGATTATAATTCTTCTTTACAACTTGACTATTGTGAAAATATGTTTAATATTAAGGTATATGTAGAACCTATACCAGATTACATGCCATCTTGGGTGGGGAGGGGGGCAGAGAGGGAGGGGGAGAAAATTTGAAACTCAAAAACTGGTGGAACTGAATGTTGTAAACTAAAAATAAATAATTAAAATAATAAAAGAATATATCATACATGGAGGAATTGGCAAAAAAATACCACAATAAACAAAGAATTGGGGGGGATTTCATGGACCACAAACCCGACAGGTTTCACTGCTATGACTTGGCAGCTCACAAAATTAATGCAATCTTTAGTGGCATGAATAGCAGTATAACATCCAACACAAGGGAAGAGAACCCTCTGTCCTAGCTGGACTAACTCCATCTAGGGAATTGTGTCGAATTTTGAGCCCCACACTTTAGGAAGGATATCAATAAGCTGGAGTATGGCCTGAATGAAGCCAAGCTCTATGAGGAATGAGGGATGGAACAGGATAATTAGCTGGAGATGGGAAGACTTAAGGGGGACGTTGATCTTTGTCTTTCAGTATCTAAAGGGCTTTCCTATAGAGGTGGGATTAAAATTGTCCTGCTCGATCCCAGGAAGCAGAAGGAGAAGTAACGAGTGGACCTTTACAGAGGGGCAGAGATTGGCTCAATATAAGGAAAAACTTTGTAACAAGTTTTGTCATTGTTGCTTAGTCGTTTTCAGTCGCATTTGACTCCGTGTGACCCAGTTTTGGGTTTCTTGACAAAGATACTAGAATGGTTTGCCATTTCCTTCTCTAGCTCATTTTACAGATAAGGAAACAGAGGCAAACAAAGTTAAGTGACTTGTTCAGGGTCACCCAGCTAGTAAGTGCCTGAGGCCAAATTTGAACTCAGGAAGCTGAGTCTTTCTGAGTCCAGGTCCAGTGCTCCATCTAGTGCACCACCTAGCTGTCCTTTATAACAAACAGAGCTATCCAAAAGCAGAATGTGCTACATCTGGAGCTCTCAAACATCTTCCTGCTCCCCACACTCAACACTGATGAGTAGAGTCTTAGAAAGGTACCAGATCAGAGCTGCAGCTTAGTGTGACTCTAACAAATCAGATCATCACAGACACATGCCCACTAGAAGTCTGACCAGGAAGGGATAGTGTAGACACAATCCATGAGAAAACAGAGGAGAGAAAACACAGACAAAACTCACAGCTCCCAGGGACCTTCCCATAGGTCAGCCCACTGAGAGAGTCACACAGAGACAGGTGTACACCAGGGAAGGCTGTTCATTCACTCCTTTGCTAAGAAATCTTCAGTGGCTCCTTACTATCTCTCAAATAAAGCATGTGCCTTCCTGCCCTTTACAGTATGGTGCCATGAGACTTTTCTAGGCTTCCTGAATATTACTCCCATCTGTGAAGTCTCAGTTTTCTTCAAACTAGACAACTTTCTGCCTTCCAAACATTGTATTTTCACATCTCCACGCCTTTGCTTTCTTCGTTCCCCTGTTTCCAGAATGTTCTCCTTTTGCTTCTTCATCTGTTGAACCCCTCCCCCCATCCTTTAAAGCAGAGTTCAAATGTCACCTCCTCCAGGACATCTGTTCTCCCATTAGGAGACTCCTCAGATTTCACATAGCATTTTGTTTGATAACTCTCTAATATTACCTTGCAAGTAAAACGATTATAGCTGTATCCTTCTACATTAAGTTCTTTGAGGGGAAGGATCAACATGTTAAGGGCACAATGGAGAAGTTACAAGATTTGACATCAAAGAACCTGGTTTTGAATCCCTACTACTTGGGTGAACTTGGTAAGTTTATCTCCTCTGGGCCTCAGTTTCTTTATTTGCAAAATGAGGAACTTGGACTAGATTTCACAGGTCTCTTCCAGTTGTAAACCTATGATTCTGTGTCTCATCTAGACTTTATTTCTCCTCTACTGCCTAGCCAGTGTGCTACACATTATAGATGCTCAGTAAGAGATCTTTATCAGTGAGCTCCTCAAAGTCTTCTGCATCTTTTAGCGAATGCCTGGCACATGTTAGGTGCTTAATATGTGTTTATTGGCTGACCAGTTATTAGGTTTCTCAGGATCTAAGGAAGACATGAATTTTCCAAGCCATAGAGGCTTATTTGCCGAAGGTTCCACAATTGTGGCCAATCTAATTACTTCCACCAGGCAAGTCACTAGACTTTTTTATCTTTAAACAGTAAAAGAGTTCTGGATTTGAAGTCAAAAGATGTCAAGTCAATCAATAAGCATTTATTAAGCACCTAATGTATGTTAAGTCTGGGGATACAAAGAAAAACAAAGACAGTCTCTCCCCTTGGGGAGTTCACAGTCTAACGAACTTGAATCTTGGCTCTGGCAAAGGTTTTCTCACAGCAACATTGTGAGATATCAAGACCAGCTATGATTATCTCCTTTTACAGATATGGAAACTGAGTCCCTGAGAGATTAAGTGATTTTCTAACAGGTCCAAGGGTACCATCCTTCGTTATAAAGGAGGGGGTCAATATAGGTAAGGAGGGAGCAGGCATTTTCCATTCAAAAGTTTGGAGATGAGGGAAAAGTCTGAGAACTAGGGAACTATTGGAGAGAATGCATTTTCATGGGAGCTTAATAAGTGTAGTTGAAAATGATGAGCTCTTGAGAGAAGGGATTCTTCTGGGAAAGATTATGAGTCAGGAGCCTTGGGATCTCTTTCCAGTTGTATGACTGAGGGTGAGTCATCTAATTTCTGGAAGGTTCCTTGATGAATTAGATCGCCTTTTCCTGATCATGCAGATTTTCAGATGAGCCTAGTGTTGTCAAGATCACCAATAAGCATCCACCTGGTGGTGATGGCGTCTTCAGGTTTCAGAAAGAGAGATGACACAACCTAGCCTACCACTAATTAATGGTCCTTATCAAACACTGGGGATTCTTGTGTTGGGTTCTTACCTTGGGTTTGTGTTTGTTTTTTCTAACCTCACTCAAAACTTTTCAATGCCTCCTCATTACCTGTATTGCCTTTTGGTCTGGTTTCTATCTCATTTTGGGGGGGTGCAGGGCAATTGGGGTTAAGTGACTTGCCCAAGGTCACACAGCTAGTACATTTGTCAAGTGTCTAAGGCTGTATTTGAACTCAGGTCCTCCTGACTCCAGGGCTGGTGCTCTACTCACTGCACCACCTAGCTGCCCCCTCTATCTCGTTCTTTGCTTTCACATTCCAGTATCTTTTAAATTCGTCCCCTTCTCTTTACTCCTGCATCAATCACTCTTGTCAATGCATGCTGGGACTATTGCTATTGGTCTACCTGCCTAAGGTCTTTCTTCAGTTCAATCTGTCTTCCATTTAGCTGCCCAAGTGATCTCTTTAAAACATAGCCCCTGAACTCAATAATCAAATCAAGTCAATTAGCATTTATTAAGTGCTTACTGCATATAAGGCACTGTACTAAGTGCTGGGGATACAGAAAAGCAAAAACAGCACCTGCCCTCGAGGAGCTTAAAATCATGTCGAGGAGGACAACGGGCAAACAACTATGTACAAACGACATATATAGAGAATGAATTAGAGGTAATCTCAGATGGAAGGCACTAGCATTAATTTCCTTCTGTCTCTATTAAAAGAGATATTAAGTCTAAAAGTCCAGAATGACAATGAGCCTTAACCAATATTTCACCAAAATCCATAGTTAAAAAAATGTGTCAATTCCCATTGATATGTCATATCACTTGTTTTTTTGCATCTTTGCTCCCCATGGATGTTGGGTTTTATCTCATCATTTGCACCAGGATTCCTAAGCTCAGGTACTTTCTGTATAGTCAGATAGTGCATAAATCTGGGGAAGATTTTGAGAGCATCTAACTGTTAGAAGTCCCTTCACTCATACATACAAACAATCAACCACCATCACAGCGACCTAATAGAGGTGCTGAAAAGGAGAAGGATCACAGTAAGAGAGACTAATGAAATCAACTTCAATGGCTCCCTATTGCCTCCAGGATCAAATGCAAATGCCTCCATCCCACATTTAAAGTTATTCATAATCTGGCATTGTCCTGCCTTTTCAGTCTTATAATTTGATTCCTTCTGTGTGGGACAGAGACCACTACTCAAATTCAGGACAAAGACTTAGATACTTGAAAGCAGAAAAGTGTTTCTTTCTTTCTCCTGAGAAAGGGCACAGTCCCTGGTCTCCCTAATGGGCCGGCTAGGGAGAGTACGAGTCGGGAGTCATAATCCTTGGCTTTTTAATCCCCTAACGTGGTGCCCCCACCCTAGCCCCCTGCCCCTTCATCCCATTGGCTGGGCTTCAGGGTGCACAATTTGTTTGCAGAAATCTATCCAGCAACAGAGGTTTTGCTGTTTGCTTGCCAAATAAGGAAATAGGGTACACAGGGTGGTAAAAAAAAAAAAACACAGAATTTTGCCAGGAGACAAGGGATGAGGGAGTCTTTCGATAATTTGTTTCTACTTTATGCTCAAAAGAAAACAGGGTCCAAGTGACTGGGGGAGGGTCAAGTACAATACAGGATTATGTGCCGAAAACATAAGGTTAGCTAGCTGCAGGTGTTGTTTTTGTAAGAGAGAGTATATTTTAATAGTTATAAGGGGTACAAAGAGTTATTAACCCTTTGAGGAGGCTTCACTTTTTGAGAGATCATCTCACACTTCCATGAACTCTATAGTTCAGCTTCACTGGTCTGCCCCCATGCCTGCTATATTCCCTGTTCTCACCTCTCCTTATCTTCCTGGGCTTTCTTGACATTCAGCTTAAATGCCTCCTTCTGCAAGAGGCCTTTCCTTTCCCACTGTGGTTACTGTGTATCTGCTTTATATCATCTATGTCTGTAAGGTACATGCTGTCTTCTCTATTAGAATGGAAGCTCCTTGAGGGCAGGGACTCTTATTTACCTTTCTTTGTAGCCTTATGCTTAGCACAATGCACAGCATATACTAAGTGCTTAACAAATGCTTATTGACCAATTGACTCCTGGTCATTTAAGGAGCTCCAAAAGCTGGCTTCAACAACCGTCCCCTTGAAAGTTAGCTCTTATTACCTTCTCTGTATGGCCTTCAGTCACACTGATCTATTTTTTGTCCCCCAAACATGTCATACGAGTTTTGCTTACCTCTATTCCCTCTTCTTGGGAATCCCCACTCTTCTCTTTCTCCCCTATTCCTACCACCTACATAAGTCTTCTCCACCTTCAAAGCCAGGGTCAAGTACAGCTTCCTTCTAAAGTCTTCCCAGCAGTCTCAGCCCACAGTGATCTCTTCTTCCTTGACATTCCTATAACACTAATGTGTGAACTAGTAATTTGACGACAACATAAATAATTTTGTATTCTTATCTTTTGGCCAATCTCCGGGACTAGATTAGAAGCCCTTGTATTCCTTTGTATTTCTAATCAAACAATCAAACCAACATTTATTAAGTGATTGCTACTGTGCCAGACAAGGGCCAAGTCCTGGGGATACAAAAAAGGACAAAAACAGTTCCTGCCCTCCTGGAGTTTACATTTTAGATGAGGGAAATGAATAATGTGTACACGTAAGATACATAGAAGCAGATGAAAGGTAACCTTAGAGGGGACAGCTCTAGCAGTTAGGGTAGCTTGGCAAGGACTTTTCTACAGAGATGGTATTTGATCTAAGTCTTGAAGGAAGCCAGGGAAACTAACAGGTGAGGAGGGAGGCTATTCTAGGCATGAGTGACAATCAACGCAAAGACACCGGACATAGGAGGTAGGTCCCTGTTAGAGGAACAGTAAGTAGTTTCAATATGGCTGGTTGAAGTTTTATGAACAGAAAATCACAGATTATAGAATGAATTCTAGTATAATAGAAAATCACTGGATTTAACATTACAATTTAATTAAATTTAATCCAATAAACTTTGCTAGGTGCCAAATAATAATAATATGTTCAATACACTGATCATTCAAAGATAAAATCAAAATATTCCCTGCCCTCCAAGAGTTTATATTCTGCTGGGTGGAAATAACAACAGCAGCATAATAGCTCATATTTATACAATACTTTAATGTTTGCAAATCATTTTATATACTTATTTTTATCTGAGTATCACAATACTCTTGTGAGGTAAGTGTTATTATACATCCATTTATAGAGAAAAGAAACTAAGGTTTGACAAAGCTTAAATGATTCGTCACAGCTAATAATATCTGAGTCAGGATTTGACTCTAGGTCTTTCTGACTCCAAGTTCATTCTCTCCTGCCTATGCCATGATTCCCCTCGAATGGATATAGTAAAAGGAGAGTTGAGGAGGAAGAAACATTAACAACTCAGGGGAGAGGTAGATAGGGGAGATCTCCTAGAGGAAAAGGAACTTGAGATGAGCCTTGAAGGAAGTCAAAGATTCTGAGAGATGAAATGAGGATGGACTGTTTCTAGGTATAGAATGACTGTCATAATCTCTGGAACTTTTCGTTACCCAAATCATTGTGAGATCTTGGAGGTAATCAGAGTTATGAAATTCAGTTCAAACCCCTATCTGGTACATTCTCTACCACAAAAGTGGAGCCATAAACCAAAACAACAAAACTCTTAATTAGGATAGTACAGCAAAGTAAATAACCAGGGAAAATCCCATTATCCACAAAAGGGAAAGGGAATATCTGCAAACAACTCACATTTCTAGAACTGCATCCTGGCCAGAACAAATCTTATAGCTCTAACTCTCTGAATCTCACTCCCAGCCTTATTACTACTTCTTTCCCATTACTGTGACTTCCCATGCTATTCCCTTTTGCCTGACACTTCTTTGCTGAGGCTGCTGTCAGCTTCTGGAACCATCTGCTGCTGCTGGGGCTTCTTTCCAAAAGAGGTCATTGTTAATAATTCTAGTGGAACTACCTAGGTCAACATGCTTTAGGGCTAATCAACATTTCAACTGTTTCATCACTCACTTAACCAACACTAGAAAGTGAAGAGTAAAGCTGACAGTCTTTAATAATAGCTCATATTTATATAGTGATTTTGCTTTGCAAAGTCTTTTATATAACATTATTTTCATTTGACTCTCACAATGACCTGGTGAGGTAGATACCACCAGTATTATTAATCCCATTGAAGACATGAGGAAATTGAGGTTTAAGGAAGTTAAATGATTTGCCAATGCTCATATAACTAGTAAACATCAAAGGCAGGATTTGGTCTCAGGCCTTTCCACCACTAGGTCTGGTATTCTTACGACTACGAACTTACAAGTCTATGTTGCCATTGTGTGGAACGAGTGAAGACCTCTCATAAAAGAGGACAAATTAAATAGATAGAAATAAGTAGGATAGTGAGTCCCATTTCTCTACTTAGATATTTTCCTTTCTGTTAAAGCCATTTCTCTACTTAGATGTTTTCCCCTCCATAAGCTAAGCAAGTGACCGTAAGGCCCCCAAGGTTAAGAACAGGACACAGGATGCTCACATGCTGTGTATTTACCTAATGGCGAGAGGCCTGAAAGAAAGAAGGGTTGAGGTGAATAAGTCAGCAACCATAAAATCCTCTGAAAGTAAGGATAGGACACAGGATGCTCACCCCCTGTGTATTGACACAGGATAAGGGACCCTCAGCTCAGCAGAAAAATGGATGAAAAGCCAGAAACCAGGTGCAATGTAGACGTTCAAGACCAGTTAGGTATGAATGATGGGAGACAAGGTGTAAGGGTGCTGGGGATATCTGTCACAGATGTAAGGGTGATGGGAAAGGCTAGTTTGCCACAGATGTGAAGATGAAGTAACCAACAACTGGCTTCTGCCTGTCACAGATAACCAAACCATTTGTTCATTGTTATTGTCATTAAGATAGATTTATCACTTCAGATTGATTGGAGAATGGGATAAGAATAGTGGGAAGGTTATGTCCGTCACCTGCTTGTCAAAAATAACCATACTGTTTGTTACTTGCCCCTAGGATAGATTTATCATGTCCAGATTGTACCCTCAAAGCTTACATCTGCAAGCTGAGAGGAAGGAGGTTGGGAGGGGGAATTGCGTTAGAGACCTATATAAACACCCCACTCTCTGTGTCCAGTGCGCTCTGACAGTGAGAGGACCCCAGTCCTTTTGGTATCCGGCTTGCCTTTCCCTGCGGGATCATAATAAATTTTCCTTTCTACTATTCACCACTCTTGAGTGCCTCTGTTTTAATTCTTGGATTCGGAAAATCATCCCACACACCAGCTTATTGACATGAGCTATAAAAAATTGTACAAATGCATGAGAGAAACAGAGAAAAGTACTGAGTTTGGGGAATGACTAATCAATTTAGCTAAAAAGCAGAGTATGTGAAAGAAGGTAGCATGAAATATCCTGAGGATATGACAGGTAGGTGGGAGCCAGATTGTAAAGATTTAAATGCCCCACTGTAAGCACTGGGGGAAGGATTTGTTTGTTTGTTTCTTGTAGCTGTTGTGATTTAGGACAATTATTTCATAGCTTTTTGGGGCTAGAAGGGTTATCTCCCTCCTCAGACTGTGAGCTCCTTGAAGGCAGGCCTTTCTTGTATCCCAGGGCTTAATACACGGAGTGAGAGCTTAAAAAGTGTTGTTGACTAACTGTTAACAGAAATATAAATGAGAGGGGAAAGAAGCTGGGAGACCACTTAGGATAGGATTATAGTAAGTCCAGGTGTGTAAGTGATTAGGGTCTAAACTAGGGTGGTGGTTACATCAATGGAGACAAGGGAATGGATGTGAGAGATTTGATAAGATTTGGCAACTGACCGGATAAATGAGATGAAGGAAAATGAGGTAGACAGTGATCCCAGGGTTTATGACTTGGTTGACTGGAAACAACTCAGTGCCCCCGTCAGAAGTAGAGAAGCTAGGAGGAAGGGCAGGTTTAGAGGAAAGATAATGATTTCAGCTTTGGACAAGATGAATTTGGGGTACCAAAAGAACATCCAGGTGATGCTCAGAAGGCTTTTGGCAATATGGGACTGGACCCAGAGAGTGACCTTCACCAGAGGGAAGGTCATTGAAAAAAATGCCTGTGTGGTTACATTGATCTCTCAGTGACAATTGGCATGATTTTCATTTCCCTGCTTGTGGCCAGAATCATTGTCTTTATCCTACCATGTCAAAAAGAAAACAGGTAGACTATGTCAGTAGCTCAGATATCAAGACCTCTCCCCACCCCACTCTCTGCCCCCACTCTCCACAATCACTACTAAATTCATGCTTTCCAGATGAGTTTACACTATGACAAACTGGTGCTTACTGGGGGATATTTTTGACAAATAATTTTGTAGGGAAGGCCTATTTAAAATTAGCATTCCCAATGAGAGGCATCATGATGTAGTTGATAGGTCACTGGTCTTAGAGTCTGGAAGACCTGGATTCAAATTCTGTCTCAAACACTTAGTAGATGTGTGACCTTAGAAAAGTCATTTTACTTCTTTGTGCCTCAGTTTCCTCATCTGTAACACGAGGAGGTCTCTAAAGTCCTTTCTAGCTCTAGACTGATGATTACATAAATTGAAAGGGCAGTCTTTTCACATACACAGCCCCTTTTATTAATTTCCCTCCCTTTCATTTAATTAGCAGAATAAAGGAGAAAGGGCACTGGTTTGAAAGTCACAAGACTGAAGTTCAAATCCTCCCTCAAGTATCTAGGGTAGTCTTTCTTTCTCTAGGTCTGACTCAATTTCCTCACCTGCAATGACATCTAAGGTTCCTTCCAGTTTAACATTCTTTGTTCCTACACCCAATTTTGACCTCCTTCCTCCACTATCCCTTTAATCATCATAATTATTATACTTAATTGGAGATTTTCCTTCTATCCATTTAGACTATATAAGAACTGACTGGGAAGAAAAAAGAAAAGGCAAATAAGGATTCTTTGGGTAATCCAGTAATAGACAGAAAGCCAAGTTAACAAAGGGAAGAGGGATGGCTGAACTCTTTGAAGTAAGTCGCTCTGACTGCCATAGTTAGAAGCGCTGCTATCAGCATAAATAAAGGCAAGATAGCAGACATCTCTGGCTCTGGTGACTCTGTTTACCTTAAGATCAGCACTTTTCAGCAGGCTCCCAAATTACACTCGCCTGAAGACATCCAAGTCCTGTTTAGTCTCTTTGGCTTTCTTTGTTGCTGACTGATCAGATCTGGAGTCTGTTGCAGACTTAATGACACACAGATGCTGTCTTTAGATATCATAAGACATCAGAAAGAAGTGAAATCTTGCTTGCAAATGATTTGTTCAGACTGTATTGCCATTTCTTCAAGAAAGGGAAAATCAAGTGAGAAAAATACCCACTAACTCAGTAATCCTCATTAGCTGTTGAACTGTTTATTCATCACAGGTAGCTTCTCAATGTAAGATTTGGCAATGATTGGATCAGTGAGAGGAGGGAGGATGAGGTGATGATGATCCCAGGGCTTCTGACTTGGTTGACTGGAAATATCTTAGCGCCCTTGCCAGAAATAGAGAAGCTAGGAGGAAAGGCAGGTTTAGAGGAAAGATAATGATATCAGTTTTGGACATGATGAATTTGGGTTTCTTTATCAAACATTAGTCTCACATGTAAATATTCCACTCAAGTAGTACTTCAGTGGCATGGAGGTCCTCATACCCGTGAAGGTGGGTGGGTGGAAGAGCTTCCACCACCTTTAGGTAGCTTTTCCCCTACCCCTGCTGCTACCTTGGCCTCCAGCTGTCCCAGAATCTATCCAGGAGAGCCAAGCAGGTGGGAAAAACCAACACTACCCAGGGCATCTTGTCCCCTTAGCTTTCCCCTTCGACTGATTCTCTTTAAGAGACCACTCCAACTAGATCTGGGCTGCTTGACTGCTCATATGACTGGAAGAGATGGGGTAACTCCAACTCTATTCCTTTCCATGCGATGGATGACCACCCAAGACTTTACTGTATGTGACATACCTGGACACTGCATCCCGAAAGGCTTATCATGTAACCCGTCTCTATGGCCTACACTCCCTAACCCTCATCACTGCTATCTGACTTACTGATGTAGCCTAAGGATCCTTGGAACTTGTCATTTAGTCAGGCTCTAGAATGCCGAGTCTGGAATCATGAAGACCCGAGTTCAAATCCAGCCTCAAACATTTTACTAGCTGTGTGACTCTGGTCAAGCCACTTAACTTTGGTTTGCCTCAGTTTCCTCATCTGTAAAAAAATAATAGCCCCTACTTCACAGGATTGTTAGAGTATCAATAGATTAATAATTGTCAAACACTTAGCAGAGTGCCTGGTGCATAATAAGCACTATGTAAATGTTAGCTATTAATATGCCATCCTGAAAACATAGACACATGACCCAAATACTTTTAATTAGGAGATTAGGACCCTAGAGACTGCATGCAGTACATGATAATGACATCATAAAGGCATAAACCAAGTGCTATGTGAATACCAAAGGAGAAAGAGGGGAACCCAGAGTGGAATCCAGGACCCTTGACCGTGTCCCCCTCCTGCGCTAGCCTCTTCAGTGGTTCCCTACTGATCCAAGTCTAAACTCTGTCTGGGGTTTTTTTTTGGTGGAGGGGAGGGGGAAGTGCTATGATTCCATAGTTAATTAATATAGAGCTTAACAAAATGCCTGACACATAGTAGGTGCTTAATAATGCTAATTGATAGACTATAGGACACAGTGAAAAGGAAACTAGATTAAATAGTCCCCTAGGGAGATAAGTGTCCATCCATCGTATCCTCCTGTCTCTCTTCCTGGGGGCAGCTAGGTGGCACAGTAGATAGAGTACTTGGTTAGGAGTCAGGAAGACTCATCTTCCTGAGTTCAAATCTGACCTCAGACACTTAGTAGCCGTGTAAATCTGGGCAAGTCACTTAACCTTGTTTGCCTCAGTTTCCTCATCTGTCAAATAAGCTAGAGAAGGAAATGGCAAAGCATTCCAATATCTAAGTATTCCAGTATCTCTGCCAAGAAACCGCAAACAGGTTCACGAAGAGTCAAACATGACTGAAAAGCAACCCTGAACAGCAACATAGCTCTTCCTGGCCCCCTCCCAGATTCTTGGGGTGATGGAACTAAATGGGTAGAAGGGATATGTACTTCCTGTCTCCTACTAATGGAGTTAAAAAGGAAAGCAAGGTGAGGGCCTTTTACTCTCTGTCTCAGGATCATGCACTAAAAAGGGAAACAGCTTCCCTGAGCCATCAGCTGAATAGGATTTATAATAGCTTGCAGTTAAGTACTGAGATCCTCATCAGAGACAGACACAGTGTTCATGGCCTCTACCAAGTGGTCCCTGCCAACTCTAGCTACCCCCATCTATTTTTCTGCCTAGCTTTTAAAAACCCACATTATCTAAACATCCCCCTAGATAAACACACACACACCTTTATTCTCCATTTCTCCTTAAACACAAAGCCTTCCCTTCAATCATACTGATCTCCTTATTCCATGAAAACATTATGCTCATTAAATCTCATTTCTTCATTTGTGTTCTCTCTTTCCCATCCATCTGAATCTATCTCCTCAAGGACCAGTTTGTGTCTCATTTCCCCAGGAAACAATCAGGAGATTAGAACCCTAGAGATAGATAAACTAAGCACTTATTAAGCACTTACGCTTAATTATCTGGATTTGAACATGGGTCCTCCTGACTCCAGGTCCAGAGCGCTATCCATTGTGCTACCTAGCTACCAAGTACAGCTGAAAGTACACATCACAACCCCTCCATATTTCTTTACCCTGTGTGACTCTCATTTATGCCTCCCCACAGATCCTCGGTGAAGGGACTTATCCAATATGCTGAAGGCCCTTCCTTTAGGTGTTTAACATTCCATGGGTATGAGTGTAATACTCAAGGAGTGAGTCTTTTAGATCTTTTGTACACATTACATGACTGCCCCATGCTCCATTTCCAGTTGTAAGGTTCCTATGCTACCTTTGGCAGCCTGTATATCATTGTAAGGTTCCTGAGTATCTTTGATACACCTTCTTGTGTACAAGTCATCATGGGTAATATACTGCAACCTATTGCCACCTTCTCAACTTCTCCCCATCACTCTTTAGATCACCTACTATTTTGACTCTTTAGACAAGATAATCCATGATCATAGGCTACAAAGCATTACCACGAGAATATTGGTATTAAAGAACACAGTCTACCTTCTTCTATTTTCTTCCCAATCTATTTGTAGAATGTACAGAAGGAAAATTCCAATGAAATCTAAGTATGATGATAAAAAAACTGGTGGAGAAGCATAAGGAGAAGGCAGGAATTTTGTGTCAAGGAGCAGTTTGGGATCATCACAAATTTGGTGCAATGGTCTGAAAACAATCCAGGCTTCTCTTTTCATTCTGGTTCAGTTAATTGCCCATCTACAATTCCTGGCCAAAATATATGGTCCTGATGGACTAACTTAATGGTTGGACCATTCACTGAATGTCAAGGTTGAGAAGTATTCTTCATCTGCTTGGTTTTACCAGTGTAGATAGTTATTAAACCAATCATTTTGAGTGGTCATGAATCTCATCGAAAAGCCTTCTAGCATTCATAACCATATCATCTGCAACAGGATGGTCTGGGTGAATCTCACCATCCATGGGGAATGTCCCTTCCATTTGGAAGCTCTGCAGAACTTCTCTGTGACAGTGATGAATACCTTGCACAAGCATCCATCTCCTTGTTTTATGCCTCTCTAGTGAAACCCTAATTGCATCTTTCAAGGAATAAGACACTGACTATGATCTATGCAGAGAAACCCCATGTTGGAGAAGCTTTAAGGCTGTATTTAGCTCTAACAATCAATAGATAATAAACACAACAGGCTTTTGCAGACTCTACGCTTTGCAGTCATTGGTGACTATGATGATGTGGTGTGCAGTAGACCATGGTTTGTGAAGGTCTGACTTTTTAACCTTCTACCTATTTTCTTGATATGCGTAGTCATCCTCTTGGAGATTGACAGTTAATTAGGCACAGATGGGTTTGGAAATTACTGATGCACATTGTTGGGTAAGAATACTGTCCCTGATTTGATCAATACCTTCCTTTCTTTCAGAGTTTTGAAAATCAGTCTGTCAGTGCTTTTAAAATCATATTGCCCCCAGTACCAGATTTTTTTGGGTGGAGTGGAATCTGGTGCAGCTGTAGACCAGGTCTTTAAATTGCATGTTTTCATTTGTTGCAAAAAATTTGAATGTTGGCCTGATTTAGCTCCTTCACCTTTCAAATTGATTCTTTGTTTAGGATCTGGAGTTTTTACATGGTATAGAAATGGAGTTATAGCCAAAGAATTATGAACTAAGTGGCCAATTTATTGAGAATGAATAATAATAATAGCTGGCATATATGGAGTGCTTAAGTGTTACCAAGTACTTTACACATATTATTTCATTCTAGCCTCACAAAACCCTGGGAGGTAGTGGCTTTATTGTGCCCATTGTAGAGATAAGAAAACTGAGGCAGACAGTGATTACGTGACTGCTCAGGGTCACATAATTAGTAAATATCTGAGGCTACATTTGAACTCAAGTCTTCCTGATTCAAGATCCGAGCTCTATCACTGTGCCACCCAACTTAGCCTCTGTGTATTAGCTAGATAGTTAGCAGAACAAACTGCTACCAGGATTATACTCAAAGTCCTTGCTGGCAGAGAGGAGAAGAGAAAAGAGAAAGGGAGAGGAGGGGAGAGCAGAGGAGAGGAGGGGAGGAGAAGGAAGGAGAGAAGAGAGGAGGGGAAGGGGAGAGGAAGGGAAGGAGAGGAAGGGGGGAGGAGAAAGAGGAGAACAGAGAAGGGGAGGGGAGAGGGAGGAGGGAAGGGAAGGAGAGAAGAGAGGAGGGGAGGGAAGAGGAGAGGAGAGGAGAAGAAGAGGACAGGAGGGGAGAGGACAGGAGAGTTTGGGAGAGGAGGAGGAAAAGAAGACAGGAGAGGAGAGATAAGGAACAGGCAAGACAGAAGAGGAAAAGAGAGGAAAGAAGACAAGATAGAGGAGAGAGAGGAGAGGAGAGGGAAGACAAGACAGGAACAGAGAAGAGAGAAGACCCTGCTCATAGTTTGGGAGCCCCCTCACTATTCAAGCAGATACAGTCTAGAATAGGAGTTAACTCCTTAATGTGTATCACAATCCTCTTGGCAATGTGGTGAGGTCTTTTGAGAGTAATGTTTTTTAAATGCAGGAAAGAAAATCCACAGAAGTACCTAAGAATCAATTATACTAGAACCAATTATCGTGAAATTACAAAGAACCAATTATGTTAAAATACAATTATCTAAATACTTTTAAAAAAACCAAATCCATGAAGTCCAGGTTAAAACTCCCTGGTCTAGAGATGCCTACAAACAGAAAGATCTGTACAGCAGAGAGGAAAAGTAAAACAGGTTTTGGATGCAGAGAAGCTGCATTCAAGCTCTGTCTCCGTCACCTGCACGGACTTGGGCCAGTCTAACATTGCTGGGCTTAGGTTTCCTCATTTTTGCGGGGGGAGGAGGAGACTAGACGTACCATTTAGTTCAGGCTAGAATTTCAGTGGCCCCATCACAGACCCAATCCCAATGTTGATCAGTGATGAAATTTAAATTGATCTTTTTTTTCCTTGACCTGTACCAATTTCCTCCTCCTTAGGAGTGTTGGTGGCCTTCTGCTCTCAGAGGGCTCACCACATTATTACCAGACTTAATGCAGACACTAGACAGGATTTAGCTCTACTGCAGCTCAGAATTCTGGGGCACTAGCTTCAGCTTCCCCCAGCAATGGGATTATGGGTATGCCCTCACATGCCTCTTTTGTTAAATGAAGAGGTTGGACTAAATGGTCCCTTCAGATTCTAATATGATCCTATAAGAAAAGCCTCCTAGTTGGGACTAAACTGTAAGGTGTTAACAGTAAACCATATTAGAGGTGGTAAATGCTCTAAAGGGGAAGTCTCAAAGGGCAAGATGTGGAAAGAGTCAGCTATAGCTCACTGTAACTCTGTCCCCAAGTTAAAAGTTGAGCATTTTGAATTTTAGAAATCATGAGAAGCGTGTGTCCCTATGCGTATAAGGAGTGAGCTCTCTGTCTGGAAGGGTCACGGAGAACGCCAGGAACAGGAATCTGCTGGTTTGATAACAATACTGCCAAAGCTGGGTCTGACAATCTTAGGGTGATACAGAAACATTCAGCAGCCAAGAGGATGAGCTGGAGAGGGGACTGGTGAATGAATGCCTTGATTGATAAGATTTCAGCAGGGGAAGCCCAAAGGACACTTCGAACCGAACTAGAAACAAAGGAAGTGTCCAAGCCAGGGGAAATGAAAACAAAAGAATCACATCTCTACTCCTAGGAGGATCCCAAGATCAACACTGACCCGATAATGTAAGCAGAGGGAGAAAATGAGTACAAAATGAATTACAAAAAGCGCAGAGGAAGCTGTAAGAACGGCAAGGCCCACAGACACCAGGATTCCTCATAAAACGGGGCATGTGAGGTGGGAGTGCCCAAGGACAATGTCCAGAATCTTGAACTGAAGGGCTATGAAGGAATGAATGTTTACATTTTGTCCTTGGCCCTACTTTAGCTAGCAATAGCTTGTCCACGTTGTGGCTCCTGGTTAGAGATCTAAATTCTCAACAAAAGGGTTGGCATAGAACTTTTTAAGTATTGTCACCTGCTCTTCCCTCTGTGGCAGGAAAGAACCCCTTGCTTGAGACCCTCAATGGCATATTACTAAAGTCTGGAGCCCACTGGGAGGGGGAGAGAGTTTGAGTTCTCAGGAAAGGCCTTTTAGGATGTCCACTAATGATACTTCCAGTCCCCTGGGAAGAAGTGAATCAGAGAAGGCTGATATGTTCTAAGTCCAATGAGATTTGAGGGATGGAGGGAATAAGCGTCTGTTAAGCACCTACTGTGTGCCAGCCACTGTGCTAAGTACTTTACAGATATTATCTCCTTGGGAGACAGGGGCTATTATTTTTCCCATTTGAGAGATGAGGAAACAGTCAGACAGAGGTTAAGTAACTTGCCCAGGTAATTACAGTTTCCTCATATGTAAAATGAGCGGGAGAAGGAAATGGCAAACCATTCCACGTGACAAACTACTTTGCCAAGAAAACCCTAAATGGGGTGATGTTTGGACACAATTCAAATAACTGAACAATAAAAACACACAACTAATGAGCATCTGAGGCCATATTTGAACTCAGGTCTTCCTGACTCTAGGCCCAGTGCTCTGCACACTATGGTGCCACCTAGCTGCCGTCTAAGAGATGATGTATGTTTCAATTCCCAACATGGAGGAGAAAGAGTTCCCTCTTTTATTTAACAAATATTGAATGGGCACCTACCACGTGCAAAGCCAGATGTTAAGTGACAGAAGGATTCTAGTGGTAATATCTATGCTGATGTCTCTGCCCTCAGAAAGCGTATGTTCTAGTGAGGGGAAAACACGCAAACAATTCTAATTCAAAGCAATATAAGGTAAGAGCTACATGGGTGATACAAAGTGATATTGGAGGCTTAATCACTCCTGGCTGGGACTGGGGGGGAAGCATTAATAAAAGAGATAACATTTTTGCTTGTCTTTGAAGGATGGATAGGAATCTGATAAGTGGGTCAGAATGGCCAAAGACATCAAAGGCAGAAGAAGCTATATGAGTATATTTAAGATTTGCAAGGAACCCTATTTGACTGGAGTAAAGGGTCTTTGTCGGGGTAGAGTGGGAGCTGAAGCTGGACCAAATCCTGAAGAACCTTTGGTGCCGGGGCAAAGAGTCTGGTTGTAGAGCAGGGGAGAGACATGACAAAAAAAGGTGCTTTGAGGAAATTAGTCTGGTGGCAGTATGTAAGATGGGCTGGAAGAGAGAGAGAGCCTGGAAGCAAGGAGTTAGTTAAGAAGCTAGTGTGCCATTCCTGGTATGGGGTGATAGGTGTCTGGGTCCTACTCTCGACAGAGGTGGCTGAGTCAACAGGAGACAGAAGTGAAGGACCATCCGGGAACAAAGAAGGTTTTGCTATGGGTGTGTCAGTCAGTCTCTGGAATAAAAAGATCTAAACTTTCAGAAGTGTATCGAATAAAAAAGGTCATGCTACCTGTTACCTGTAAGTAGTGGTTATTCATGAACAGCTCCATTTTGTTCGAAGCCTACATCTTGTGATTAAGTAGTTGTTAAGCAATTTTTTTTCTGTCATAAACACTTGCATATGGTTTGTAATGACATGTGTGTCCCTCAAATCTGGTAAAAACCTGATAAACATTTGCGAATGACATCAGGAAATTAAAGGTTCCATTAGTAGGTTAAGCTTAGGTAATCAATTACTAATCAGAAGTCAAATGTAACTTGTAAAAGCCCCTAGCCAGAACCATTAAAACCCACTTGAGGCCCCAGCCATCTCCAGAATCAAGTCCAGAACAGACTCCTTTATTCCCCACACTCAGAAATTTCTAGCAAATTTGAGCTTCCCTTGTTTGCTCTCAAGCTGTGCTGATTAACAGAGACTTGCCAGAAGGAGACACACAACCTCTCCAGGACCTTCTCTTGAGCCCTGGTATGAGATAGCCTTACCAGGACATTTAGGATTCAGATTGGTAGGTTGTTCCTAGAATGGTTGAGGTTTGTATTGTTGAAGAGATAATTGCCCACTGTCAATAAAAGTGATCGGGTACATTGGTGAGCATGTCTTTTTTTTTTCTTGGAGGCAATCAGGGTTGAGTGAGTTACCTCAGGTCCTCCTGACTCCAAGGCTGGTGCTCTATCCACTGCACCACTAGATGCCCCCCATAAGTCTTATTTAATGTTTCCATAACATTGTTTTGTTGGTAGTGGTGGTCCTTCATTCTTGAAGAGGACCGTGACATCAGAAAGGTGATGTCTTGACTTGCAAGTGAATTGGATTTAAGTGAGGCAGGGCTGGGCAAAGTCATCAGCCTCACTGTCTCCTCCAAAGTCATTGGAGTCCAATGGCAAGACACAGGTCAGGAGGACTGGCGGTGGCCCTGCTCCATAGGCAACATATGTAATAATAAATAATAATGTAATAATAAAATTATAGTAAAATAAAAACAAAATAATTAATAAATAATAAATAATAGTGTAATAATAATAGGTTTGGCACACGAACTGTGCATTATACTAACCATCTGATCTTGGGACTAAATCCACCTCCTTATGATCCTATGAGAAAGGCCCTCTCTCTATGAGGGACCAAACTACAGCCCCTAGTAGACACAGTAATCAAAAGAATAGAAAGGGCAGCTCAGTGGAAAGTGGATCTAAGGAGAGAAATGCAGACTGTTGATATCCAGCTTTACCTCCAAGTTATGCACTGAACATTTTTAAACTTTAGAAATTTTGAGTGGAGCTTGCCTCTACATACAAAAGAAGAAAAGGTGTCGCTGTAGAAGTGAAAGGGTATAGATCCCTATAGGGAAAAAATCAATTTCAAAATGGAGTCAGTGCTATTCAAAGCAGCCTCTAGCCCCCTGGAGCTTGGGAACCCAAATTCTAAGAGAACTCCTCCATCCAACCTTGGAGCTTGTAATCTAAGTATAATTCTCCATTTGTATAAACAAACACATGTCTTTGAGCTATCAGAATGTTTTGTCTAATTTGTTACCGAACCCTGCTGATATCACCAAACAGCAGATGTGCAAGAAACTGCAGATGTCCCAAGTATTGCTTTTAGATTTGGCACTCATTTATTCTTTGTTCAGAAACTGTGTAGAGGCACTGAATGTTTTAGAGAACTTTGTAGACTCTTAAAGCTTACCTACGTGCTCAGACTCTGGGTGGCTGCTACTGCAGAAATCTTTCATAAAACTTTCATCTTTTCTCCTCAAACATTTGTGGTACCAGGTTTACGAACCATCATAATTAATACTCGTCCTACCTACCTTCCAGAGTTTCTCCAGGGAAAGCACTTTGTGACTCTGAAAGCATTACATGATTGTTAGATGTTGCTGTTATTACCCTTCAAGTCGATCATGGATGACCACTAGTCAGGGAAGTTATGCCAGGTTGAAGAGGTGATCTCTGAGGTTCCTTCTAACTCTGTGATTCTCTGATAATGAGATTCTATTATATTAGGCTATGTACGTAGCACCCACTCTGGGAGTACTTCTCCAACTCCCATTTGTATTGGCAGTTGGGATCTCCAGAGGACACTTACTACTGTTCTTCTCTAGGGTCTTAGGGGTAACCTTGAGGTTTGATGAGTTTTCATAAGGTCATGGATTATCACCTAGACTTAATCAGCTGTTAGAAATATTATTTACTAAGCAGGAGCAGCAAAGAAAGTTGTTACAAAAACATTCTGTAGATGCCCATCAAAAGGGAATGGCTGAACAAGTTGTGGTATATGAATATAATGGAATACTATTGTTCTGTAAGAAATGATGAGCAGGAGGATCTCAGAAAAACCTGGAAAGATTTACATGAACTGATGCTGAATGGAGTGGGCAGAACTAGGAGAACATTGTACACAGTAACAGCAACATTGTGGATGACCAACTTTGATAGACTTAGCCCTTCTCAGCAATACAATGATCTATGACAATTCCAAAAGACTCATGATGGAAAATGCTATCCATATCCACAGACAGAACCATGGAGTCTGAATGCAGATCAAAGCATACTATTTTCTCTCTCTTTTTTTTCTTTCTCATGGTTTTTCCCTTTTGTTTTGATTCTTCTTTCACAACATGATAAATGTAGAAGTAGGTTTAATATGATGGTACATGTGTAGCCTATATCAGATTGCATGCTGTCTTGGTAAGGGGGGAAGGAGAAAAAATTTGGAGCTCAAATCTTAGAAAAGTATATGTTGAAAACTGTCTTTACACATAATTGGGAATAATAATATACTATTAAATGGAGGAGGAAAAAAGAAACATTTCCCCTAAACCAGGAGCACAATCTCCCCTTGTCCATGCTGGGGCCCTGGGGAGAATGGGCTCAAACTTTGACAGCACAGGTAACTAAGGGGTTACTCTCAGGTCCTGTTTAATGAAAGTCCCTATCTCCCCTTGGGAAGTTCTTGTTCTTTCAGGTGTAGCTTCTGCTGGACTCTAGCTTGGCACCCTCATAGATTCCTGAAGTTATCTTCCTTCAGTGTGTCTGGTTGGTCCTCAGAGCATCTCTTAGCTCCTGATAAATATGCTAGCCACTGCTGTACCAGGGACATTATTATCAGCTCCAGTAAAGACTGTTACCAATGATGATGGGAACTCCTGAGAGTCTGACCTTTCAAAGTGCACCTGATCAAAAAGGGCGCAGGAGGAAAGGAGAGAGAAAATGCTCTCTCTCCTCCCCCTTCTCCAAAAGCAATTTATGAGTCTTTTATCATTGGATTTGACCACCACTAGACTGACTGTCTCCAAACTAGCCCTCTGTTTTTATACACAGCCACAAGAGGCATGACTAATTCCTTTCTACTAATCATAAGATATTTCCTGTGTGGTGTCATCTATTTTTATCCAGTGATCCAAAGCCCCTGTGGTCTTTCCAAATTGATTAAGAACTTATTTATACCTAGTTTAATTTCGATTGCTAGATTCAATCGAACCATATGGGCTTTCTGTGATTAACTGGAGTAGAAGAGGACCCTGACACATTAACACAAATATCAGTACATCAGGTTTATATAACCATAACAATTCACTGTGCCTGACACAAATTTGGCACTTAATAAATGCTTTTTGATTGATAGTGATAATAATATCATTTCAGACAAAATATTTGCACATTCCTGCTCTAAAGAATAGGCTTTTGGAGCAGGAACTATGATATAAAAGAAGCATTTCTCTGCAGTTAGGTGTTTGCATATATGGAGCAAGAAAGGGGTTGTATCAGATTTTTTTTAGTTTCTTTTGAGCACTATGACTGCATTTATATTTAATTTTAACTTTAAACATACCTTCACAGCATGCTATTCTCCCATGTGGCCACTAGAGGGCATGCTGTACTACACGAATAGTGAAACAGACAAATCGTGAAATTAACTTTTTTTTTTTTACTTTAGGTTCTAATGTTTCTGGTTCTGAGAATGGAGACACAAGAAATAGTTATTGGTGGTGATGATGGTGGTGGTGATGGTGGTAATGATAATGATAACATTTGGTGATAGTGATGATTGGCAACTGAAAAATATTTTCGGAGGTGCAATGTTGATGCTTGACAGAATCTGTAAATGAAATTTCAGTGTTTGGAGAGATAGAGAGGTTCAAAGCTTTTGTTTGTTATTTGAAATAAAGAATTTTTAGTCATACTTCAAATTTCTAGAGGGATGTTGAGCATCAGATGGGGCCGTGTAAGTGGGGTGGACAAGCATAGTCTGTATTCCTTGGTATTATTTCAGAATACCCCAATACCCCTTGGACCATCCTCCAATTGTGACTAAAGCCTCAAATTCCTGATTAGGATTTTATCTCTTGGATTTAAGGCTTTTGTTAACTGCTAAAATATAAATGTCCCTCGAGAGATATCACTTTAATCTACTAATGTTTGTCTTAATACTCTACTGCAGTGGTGCCAAACTCAAATAGAACTCAGGTTACTAATTGATACCTAAGGGTCCCTGCAGGTAGCATATTGACTTATTAGCTTAAACTTGAGTTTTAAAAATGTAATGTTATCTATGTTTTATTATATTTATTTTATTAAATATTTCCCAGTTATATTTTAATCTGCTTTGGGACTCACAAGAGAGTATTATGAGCAAGATGGGCTTGGGTCCTGTGTATTTGACACCTCTGCTCTACTGGAACCATCATCTTGTAGTGATCAAGAACTCCCTATACTAGTACGGATTGCAACTTTCTCCTCTTGCATGATTCCTGTCCATGTCTTTCTGTTTGTTTATTTGGTTCATTTAGGTTCCAAGCTGTTTCTCTCCTTCGCTCCGAACCCCACACTAGAGAAGGCCAACATTTGACACAGATATATATGTAAAACCACAAAACATATACATATATCATTTCTTTTTCTGGAGGTAGATAGCATTTTCCTTCATAGGTCCTTTGTAAATTGATTTGAATATTCATGTAACTCAGAATAGCTTAGTCATTCACAGTTACTCTTTGAACAATATTGCTGTTACTGTATATAACATTCTCTTGGTTCTGCTTGTTACATTATGTTCTGCTTGTTACATTATGTTCTGCTTGTTACATTATTTCATTCAAGTCTTTCCATGTTTTCCTAAAATCAGCCTGCTCATCATTTCTCTCTTTTTTTTTTGAGGGGGGAAGGCAAGGCAATTGGGGTTAAGTGACTTGCCCAAGGTCACACAGCTAGTAAATGTGTCAAGTGTCTGAGACTGGATTTGGACTGAGGTGCTCTTGGCACTAGGGCCGGTGCTCTACTCACTGCGCCACCTAGCTGCCCCCTGCTCATCATTTCTTACAGCACAATAGTGTTTCATCACAATCATATACCACAACTTTTTCAGCCATTCCCCAATTGATAGACATCCCCTCAATTTCCAATTCTATGCTACCACAAATAGAGCTGTTATAAGTATTTTTGAACATAGAAGTTCTTTTCCCTTTTTCTTGATCACCTGCAGATCTACATCTGTGTCTTTCCACTTTCTGATAGGATTATTTCAATGTTTTGTGAATGCCAGTGCAACCCGGGAACCACTAAAAAAGTCAGCCCTCTCTCCACGGGTGTGCTGGAACCAGCTCATACCAGCTCCTGTCAAATTTTCAGTGCTAGCATTTCTACCTTGGAAATTGGCAAATGCTACAAATCAGGGCTTGATTTGTTGTTTTGTTGATTGTCTAGACTTAAGGAAGTAATGGAGAAAATGCTAACAATGCAAAGCAGACTTAAAAGCGTGTGCAGCATATGTGTTTTTTTTTTCCAGAGAGCCAATTGATAAACATTTACCAGCATCTCCCTCCCTCTTCCCCTCCCCCAACTTCTAGCTTTCTTTGATGTGTCATCTTCACACCCCACCCCACCCCCACTGCCTTCTCCATTCATTTAAGTTTTTAATAGCATTCTTTATACCACTTCCCATACACAATTTGTCTTTATCAATGTGCTGCTGCCAATTTAAACTCCCTGCACAGCTTTCCAGTTTCCTTCAGGGTGCCTGTAATTGTGATTCCTCTGACATCATGGTGGTCTGTGGTTTGAGGCCTTATGGCATCACTGAAAGAATATGGGCTTTTTTTTTTTAGGATTTCCAGCAAAATGGCTGGCTGAGGGATTATACCCAAGCCTAGCTCTTCTTTATTGACTCCTAATAGTGAGAAATGTGTCAAATAAAGTTAAAAAAAAAACTAGTGAAAAAAGATGAGAAAGTAAGAAATTTGTTCAAAGGAAACTTCTCAGAAAAGATCAGCAGAAAGACTAAAGAAATTACTTTTCATTTCAGCTTCTGTATTCAGTCCATTCCAACATATTATTTTGGTAGAAGAATATGGAGAATATCTGGCGCTCTCATAAATGATGTAGTTGAAAAAGACAGGGCTATTTTAAAAGGCAAATAACAGCATAATGTTTTGAAAGTAGTTTTGACCTCACAAACTCCCTGAAAGGGTTTTGGGCATTGCCACGGGTCCAAGGACCACACTTTGAGAACCATATCACACTAGGAAGAGGAATCCCTGTTTATGAGAAGACATGAACAAAAGGTACTCAGGATGAGAAGGATTGGAAGAGTTATGACCAGCCCTGCTAGCGGCAGTATCCAATGGATAAAATAACAGATCTGCTGAAGTTTAAAACTGTAACTTTTCCACTTATTGCCTCTGTATTGATCTGTGTATTGTTTGGATATTGACTCTGTGGGCCTGGAGTCAAGAAGACCCGAGTTCAACTCTGGCCTTAGATGCTTAATACTGGGCAAGTCACTTAACCTCTGTTTGCCTCAGTTTCCTCATCTGTAAAATGGGAAAAATAGCATCTACTTCCCAGGGTTGTTGTGAGGATCAAATTCTAAGAAGTGTAAAGTGCTTACCACGGTTCCCTGACGAGTAGCAGGTTATTATTTGGGAATCCAGCTGTCTTCTATTAAGTCAGACATTAAAAAGACTTGAAAAATATATACAAAACAATGCCACTCTTCTCACTATTTTTTTGTTTTGGAAAATATAGTTATTTTTCATTTTAAAAAGTTATGTTAACATGTAATGGGTTTAATACTATTTTAAGTGAATAAATAAACATCTTTAAATTTATCAGTTTTAATTTCCAATAAGGTAATTGTTAGTAGAGATAACCCACATAAATAAAAGCTCTTTGGGTTCCTCAATAACTTTTTTTGTGACATGGACTCTTTTTGTAGTCTTGTGACAACTACAAACCCCTTCTCAGAATATTTTTAAATGCATAAAGTGAAATGCATAGGATTACAAAAGGAACCAATTATATTGAACTACAATGATCAAAAAATGAAAAAAAAAAGGCAAAACCCTACCCAGGTTAAGAATTCCAACCCTTAATTTCTTGATCTAATGTACACAGTCATGGGGTAGACCTTAGCTACATGAGCAGCAGACTTCGTTTTCTAAGCACAGAGCTCAGACGACATTCTTCATGCCTCTTCTCCTGTACAATTCATCATTTGTAAAATGTTTCCGCCTTCTCATAGCCAATACCTACCCTTCCATTGTCCTTATCTATCAGCTACCCTCAGCTTTAATTCTTCAGAGACTGGGTATTCCTCGACCCACCACCAAACACCTTCACTGAAAGAATTTATATGTTAAAAAAAACATGGATCTTTGCTTCAGGGAGAATCTTTTATTTTCTAAAGGCAAACAACCTATTCTCTTCCTGAACCTGTTCAGTTCTGGGATGGATTCAGTGTTGATTCGCAGTATCTGTCCAAAGAAGAGACAGAGAGGGAAATGAGAATGCTCAGAGGAGACTTACAAAAGCCAAACAGGAGAACTGGTGTTTTAGAATAGGCAATGGAGAATTTTAATTAAGCAGTGGATACTCTGAAAAAAAGAACTGCAGAGAAGTAAAAGAAATATGCCACAATGGGATAATAAATCAGAGCAAAATTAAAAGATAGCAAAATTTGAGGAACACTTTTAGCCTTCAAAAGCCAGAGGAATTAAATCTAGAAGATTTAAATCTAGAAGATCTCAGATAACCTGAGAATTATTGAGTACCCCCAAAACAGGATGAAACAAGGAGCCCAAATATCATATTTCAATACAAGCAAATTTCCTGGAAATATTGGAAAATGAGGGCAAGATTAAGATCAGTAGAATGCATGACATCATTGGAAAACCTCAAGTTTAATTCATCCAAAAATATAATCTCCAAGTTTCAATATTAAAAAGAAAATAAAGCAAGCATACAGCAGGAAGAAATTTATATATAAAAAGGACAGTGTGGGAGAGGGCAAAAAGGAATGGATTTATAGTTAGAGGATGTGTTTTTAAACCTCAACTCTGCTGATTGTTATGGGAAGACACTGGGCAAGTTATTTTATCTCTCAGGGCTCAGTTATCAGTAAAATGATGGATGCAGGTAGAGGGCTGGACTAGATGATCCCTAAAGTTCTTCCTAGCTCTTACTCTAAGATAATATGACCATTTAAAATTATCAGAACTATTTGTGATTGATGAGAAATGAAAGAAAAGTCTTGAATATTAGATGCCCAGAAGGGCTCACAGAATATCCTAGAACCTATTAGAATAGGAAACATCCTCTGGGGGTCATACCTGTTGTGTACTAGTGCAAATTGGGAAGCGTAGACAAGAAGGAGTATCATATAATAAATGCATTTTAAAACTGAAAAACATTTTAAAATAAAATCTATTATATAAATACATTTATATTAATATAAATACAATATGATATAAATATGTTTTTATATATAAAAATAAAATCTATTATACTTTAGCTGAATCTAAACAATTAGGAGTCACAACCATTATTTCAGAAAAGACAAGAGTAAAAACAAACATCAAGAGAGACAATTAGGTAAACTACATATTTAAAGGTACCGTAAATGATCAAACAATATCATTGCTCACATATATACTGAATGGCACCACATTTAAATACTTAAAGGAAATGCTGACTGAAATTAAAAAGGGACCTGTCTTGTAAAAGGTCTTTAACATGTCTCTTTCATAACTATATAAGAGAAATATAAACAAGAAGGAAATTGTGGCTCTGATGAGGCTATGGGGGGAAAACTAAATTTTATAGAAATGTAACAATTATTGAACATGATCCTAAAGAGGCATAACCCCAGCATTTGTGCCCTAGAGTTGAGAGGTGGCCAGGAGATACTTAAGCCTTTCTTCTCTATCATTCCTCCTAGAAAGGACTGAGCCTGAATCTTTCCAGGCCCCATCTATCTCTTCTCTGAAGGTCGTTTAAGGGGAGGCCTTCTCTTGAGTCACTGTCCCCTTCTCTCTGTCCTCCTCTCTTGAGTCAAAGATTTCAGAGACTCAATTGGCCACAACCTGCTATAACAATTAGTCTGGGGGTAATATAATGGTCTTCAAGTCTAGGCAGTCTCTTTCTCTGCTATTTCATGGAATTTGTCAGATGAAAAATTATCAACAAAATTATAATTGCTTGGAGCCCCCAGTTAGGAAAATGTATAACATTCAGACAGAGGTTTAGCTCTATTCTAATGTTACCATATATTGCTCTCTCTAATCATATTACAACAAAATTAAATTTGTGTACTTTCAACTAACCCCTTTGCTTCCTCTATTCCCTTTTCTTGTCACAGACAAGTATGTAACACAACTATTCCTGGCCAACTCAAGATTTCTTTATATTGGAAACAAAATCAGGATACCATGAACAGCTTTGATAAATAGGCAAGAAGAGTCTCTTAAGGTGCTTGTTATTGGATGGGCATAGGGCTGGGAAGTTGGTGAAAGAGTAACCCCACCCTCCTTTTAGAACTTTTCTTAGTTCTTAAAGAGGCAATTACAGTCAACAGCTTCAGTTCAAATCCTTTGTTCTAACACACGAGCGTGTTCTCAGTGGCTCTACCATAATATTTCTCTCCTCACTCAACTCTTTTCTCTTTTTCCTCTGTTAACCTTGAGGGGTCTCCTCCTCCCAGTGTGATTTTTTAAGGGGCCCTCCCTTGGCTTAAATGTTGCCCTAGGCAAAGTGAGTACTCAAAAAGACTTTAGATTCAGAAGGGCAAGATCTTCCACTGCATCCTGGGCAATCTCCAGTCACCCTGATCTATATCTGGCCACTGGATCTAGATGGCTCTGGAGGAGAAAGTGAGGCTGGTGACTTTGCACAGCCCTCGCTCACTGTAAACCAATTCACTTCCAAGTCATGGCATCATCTTCCTGGTGTCATGGTCTTCTTCAAGAAGGAAGGACAAACCACAACCACAAACACTGTTTTCCCACTGCTCTTAAGCTGCTTACTCCAATTCAGTTCATTAAGTGCTGCGTAGGGCAGAGGGTATCATCTCCTTATGGCTACTGCTGCTGCTTAACTCCTGCCATCCCAGCTATATCTCCTTCCACACTCTGGCTTTTCACAGACTGTAGGTCTTTGTCAAAACTCCTGGGTATTACTCAAGTCCACGTCCCAGCTTAAGGCTCATGACAGTCCAAATCTCCTCTCAGGGCTAAAATGAAATACTTGATCCTCAGAACTACAAATCCCAATATGGTCTCTAACCTCTATTATAGAAGTATATTTATTTTTCTTATCGTGTAGCACCATCGCAAAAACCAATTATGCTGGGCATAAAGTTATAAATAAGTGCAAGAAGGCCATATCACAATAAGGCAATATCACGACACAAATTATAATAAAGAAAATATAAACAAGAGCTAAAAATAAAAATAAGATGCCAGCTAATTTTTTTTTAATTAGAGAAAAATAAGTAACAGATTTAAAAATGAGAATGTAGACTACAAAATGGAGAGGAAATATAGAAAATCATTAAAAAACTTATGTAGTATTTATTGTATATAATATTACATATGTCTATATATAACATTTATATTCTACTTGTAATATAGACTAATGTATGGGATATATTCTGTATATTATCTATATATAGTATGTATTCTATATAATACATATTGTATATAAAATATATTCCATATAGAATATTATATGATCCATATAGAATACTAGATATCCTATGTATAATATTTTGTATTCCATATACAGGGTGTTCCTAAAGTCTGAACGCATAGGCAAAAATGCATATTTTCAAGAAATGAAATGAATGAAATTTTCACCAACATTTTATTCAATTGGAATATTAACAAATAACATCTTCAATATGATTTCCATTATTTGTGATGCAAAGGCTGATGCACTTTGCAAGATTCACATGAACTCGATGCAATAACTCCACATTGCCGTCAGTTGCCTATGTGTCTAGACTTTAGGAACATGCTGTATAATTATATTCTAAAAAACTAAAAACAAATGAAATGAATGAACATCTTCAAAATTATAAAATACCAAAAATGAACAAAACAGGAAATAAAGAATTTAAACAACCTAACCTTAAAGGGAGTTTAGTAAATCATATATGCCAAAAAGAAAAAAAAAACCTGGCCCAGATGAGTTTGCAAATAAATTCTATTACACATTTAATGAATAAATAAGCCTTATGCTACACAAACTATTCTCAAAAACAAGAAAGGTTCCCTACCTAACTCCTTTTATGGCCTTGATGTCTAAACCAAGGTGGTGAAAGAGAATAAAGTATAGAAAGACAAATATAGGTCAACATTACTAATGAATATTGATACAAAATAGTAAATGAAATGTAAACAATAAATCAAAAATGTTCATTATGCCTAGGTTGTATATATGCCAAGAATGTCTCAAACTTAGATTATTTGCATAATTAATTTTACTAACAGCAAAGCCAACAGATCTCATGAATGTATTAACAGACACAGAAAAGGCATTTGAAAAAAAAATATAGCTCTCTTTTATCTAAAAAAAGATGTAAAAAAATCATTGGAATGAAAGGACATTTCCTTGATGTGATCCAAAGCATACATTTAAAACTAAGGACTTGCATTATTTATAGTGAATGAATGAGCATTTATTGAGTGCTACTGCTTGGCAGGCATAATGCTAGGCAGCTGGGTGGTGCAATAAATAAAGCAGTGAGCCTGGAGTCAGGAAGACATGAGTTCAAATGCAGCCTAAGACATTTGCTAGCTGTGTAACCCTGGGTGGGTCACTTAATCTCAATCTGTTTCAGTTCCCTTACTTGTAAAATAAGGATAAATAGAAATAGCACCTACCTCCTAGGGTTGTTGTGAAGATCACATGGGATAATATTTATAAAATGCTTTGCAAACCTTAAAACATTATTAAATACGTGCAATCATTAAACCCTGGGGAAACAGATAAAAAAGACGGACAGTCTCTTAGATTCTAGTGGAAAAAACAAGGGAGCGATGGCTGGAAAGAGTGCTTTTTCTGGAAAATTACAGTCATGGTGAGTGGATCCATAGGACAGTGAATTGATACATCTTTTCCAGAAATTAATGGCAGTGTTGATTCGATTACAATTCTCAGAGTAAGACCTGGAAATTATTGGGGGAGATGAGAGTTCCCTCAAGGTGATATGACAGAAGATGGCCTCCAAGAAGCATGGTTGGAGATCTGAGACTGTATAGATATAGAAATACACTGTTTCTGGTTGCCTTTGGAATACAATAAAACCAACTTTGCTGTTTACTTTCCAAGCAGAACTTGTGAGTCATTCTTCCGTCTAGCTGTAACTTCTGGCTGTCTTTTGATTTTGTTTATAAGGAAGCATAACAGTATTACAGAAATATTTCCACTTATTACTGATTGGGTAGAAAGCTCACATTTAGAGTATCAACAGTCACATTCATGTTTATAGATTGTAAAATCTGTGATTTGCTGAGCATAGTGGCACACACGTGTAATCCTTGCTTCTGGGGATGCTGTGGCTGGTGGATCGCTTGAGCTCAGGAGTTCTGCTGCAGGCTAAGGTGATGAGGTGTCTAAACTAGGTCTGACACCAATATGGTGAAGGGGTGGAGTGTAAAGGGCAAAGCCAATAGGCTACCTAAGGAGAGGTGAATTGGCTTAGATTGGATATGGAACAGTTTAAAGTTTCCTCACAAGTCACTCGCCAGATCAGATCCACGGGTGGCCACTGAACTTCCAACCTGGGTGAAGACTAGAGACCCAGTTTAAAAAGAGTTTTTTAATTTAAAAAATAAATAAAATCTGTGATTATTAACAACCCTGCCCTATTCTTCCCCTTCCATTAGAGAATAGAAGAGGAGTAAACAGACCTGATAGCCATCTTATATTTTTCTTTGGTTCATGTGTTGCCATAGCCAAAGTATTCATTACCAAGAACCTAACCTACTGGAGAAAAGCAACTCTATGCTTAACTAAGATGGCCTTTGAAAAGAAGATGGAGACCACTCAATGCCTTTACAGCAGAGTAGCACCTGATCCATGGCTTCTGCGAGGCTGTCGTAGACTTAAAGAACCCAAGACCATTTCAATGCCAAAATGAGGTATCAGAGCAGACTTTTATCCAAGAATAGGAGACCTTTAATGCCTCAAATGATACAATAGCACCAATTAGAATCATGAAAACCAAGTTTTCGTTCCATTATAATTTGCAAACTGATAAATCCATCTTTGGCCAAATTGCACCTGTAGAGAATTCTAATGAATAAAACTGCAAATGGAAGAAATATATACAAAATGGTTTGGGAAGCATGATCTATGACATTTGCCATTACTTCCTCCACTCTGAATGCAGGATGCCCTTTGGGGAAAGAAATGACTCACTCAAACCCGGTCTGATGCATTAATTTACCAGATTTATGTAGGCCCTCCGCTATAATTAATTTAGGAAGTAAAATATCACTGTACATTAGCCCGGAATAAGAAATTGAGTCATCTGAAACTTTATAATCCAAAAACTAATTCCGTAATTACCAAATTCAGAGGACCAATGCTTTCCCAAATCCCTTTTCTTTATTTTCTGCCTCAGTTTGTGACCTTAGTCCTATTTCAAAACTGAAAACTCACCATCTACCTGAGGGCCTAATTCTGTCCTAACAGAGATAATTAGCCAATTTTCATTGAAAATGACATTTCCACAGAGTCATTTTTGCTGGTTAATCTCAGGGGTTTTTGTTTGTTTTTTGCTTTAAGAACAAGTTTCATTGATTTTCTGTTGTATCACAGTCATTTCCACATAAATCCTCTTCACTAACTCACCCACATAATGACCCCTCTTTTGTTATAAAGAAAAATAGTTAACAAAAAACAATTCATACGTTCATGGCATCTGATAATTTACGTGACATTCTGTCCCCATAGTCTCCCACCTCTGCCCTAGGAGGTAGGATAAATGTTTCATTTTCTGACATCGTGGTTGGTCATTACAGTTATGCAGAATCTGGTTCCCTTTTAATGTATGCATTAGTCTCCTGGTTTTGTTTACTTTATTTTGCATAAGTTTATAAGTCTTCTCATATTTTTCTTAATGTGTCATATTTTTCGTTTCTTATCGGACAATACAATTCCATTACATACATACACCGTAGTTTGTTCAGCAGTAGGCACCCACTTGTTTTCTGATTTACTACTACATTAAGTGCCGCTATGAATATTTTGGGGTTTTTTTTTGGTTTTTTTTTTTGCTATGAATATTTTGGTTTATACGGGGTCTTTCTTCCTGTCTTTGACCTTTTGGGCGTATTTGCCTAATAGTGGGATCACTGAGTCAAAGGATATAAACTGTTTCACATATATTTTTGTGTATAATTACATATCATTTTCCAGAAAGAGTGAACCAATTCAAAGCTCCAAAATAGCATATTAATGTGCTTATTTTAGACCCTCTGACCTGACTATTTTCATCTTCTAACATTTTCCGGGGCAGCTAGGTGGCACAGTGAATAGAGAAAAGTAGACCTACAGTCAGGAAGATTCAACTTACTGAGTTCAGACTTAGCCTCAGACACTTACTAGCTGTGTGACCCTGGGCAAGTCCCCTAACCCTCTTTGCCTCAGTTCCTCATCTGTAAAATGAGCTAGAGAAAGAAATACTCCAGTATCTTTTCCAAGAAAACCCCAAATGGGGTCATGAAGAGTCAGATACAACTGAGTAACAAGAGGGAAAAAAACCATCTTTACCACATTGAAAGATATGAAGTAAACCCTCAAAGTTATATTAGTTTATGTTTTTCTTTTTATTAATGATTCTAAATTTTTTAAAAACATGGTCATTATCAGCTTACAATTCTTTTTAAAAATGATTTGTTTATATCCTTTGATCACTTACTGAGGAGTAGCCCTTGTTAATTTCAGAGTTTCTTGGCTCCAATGGCACAGTAACCAAATATAAGAGATATATTCATTCCAATAGTGAATCAGTCAAGTATTTAGTTACTAACAGATTAAAGGCAGGTGTGGTGTAATGATTAGAGGGCTGGACCCAGAAGCAGATACTAGCTATGTAACTATGGGAAGATTAGTTAATCTCTCAGTGTCCCAGTCAGCTCTCTAAGGCTCCCATTATAGTTCCAGAGCAGGGGTCATCTGAGTTGGTTGGGGGAGTTTAAACATTAGAGAATTCCTTACACTGATGAAATTTTAGATCCGAACTAGTAGGCATTCCTCATGAAACTTACAGTCTAGTTTATTGCTAAAAGTCCTTTACTCCTCCTGGTTAGAGTTTAATTCCACCTGATCAGGAAATCTAATTTTCGTACGATTTGTCCTTCTGCTTTTAATTGCCTCAAATTCAATATTTATTAAATACCAGCTACAAATGGTTAGTTCATAATTTAAAGTAATTATATATTAGGTAGACATGTTATTGTTGTTGTCCAGTCCATCGAGCTGCCTTCCACTCTTTGTGAACACACTTGGGGTTTTCTTGGCAGAGATACCAGAGTAGTTTGCCATTTCCTTCTCCAGCTCATTTGACAGATGAGGAAACTGAGGCAAACAGGATTAAGTGCCTTGTCCAAGATCACACAGCTAGTAAGTGTTTGAGATCAAATTTGAACTCATGAAAATAAGTCTTCCTGACTTCAGACCTGGCCCTGTGCACTATGGCACCACCTAGCTGCCCCATTAGATAGGCATAGGGACTGGGAAAAGGACTGAAATTATAAGATCATTAGTATAAAGAATTGCTGGGGAAGAACCTCTACCCTGCAAGTCTATACCTTCTCTGTAATTTGTAGTCTCTTTTAAGAGTCACCTAGAGAGCTCCAAGAAGTTAAGAGATTTGCCCAGGGAAACACAGCCACTATGGGTTAAATGCAAGATTTGAACTCAAGTCTTTATATTTTCAAAACCAGCTCTTTATCCACTATGCCATGCTGCTTCTACGGCCAGAAAGACATTCCCACCCCCACCCCCCGACCAGAATATATATTGAGATTACTAAATATTAAAAGTAATGGATTGGTTACAGTGACTGCATAATGATTTAAACACATCATTGACTTCTATGAAGCTCTTTGGGCTGGACTACAAGAGGAGATAGAAATCAAATAAAATAGATAGGAGTCTCATCATTTAAAAACGCAGATTAGGTAAAACCTCAGTAATTCTTACCTCTACTACTTGTTAATTGGGTGACCCTGGGCAATTCTCTTCATTCTTATGCTTCAGGTTCCTTCTATGTAAAATGTGGAGATACCCATTATACCTCCTCATTGGGGTTGTTGTGAGGATCCAATGAAATAATGTGTCTTGAAAGGGTATGTAAACCTCAAAGTGCTATATGATCACTCCAACTGTTCTTAACATTCAAATCTTAGTAATTTGAAGTTCATAATAATTCAACCAAGAGTAGGATTATCAATGAAGAAAGACTTGTCAAACAATTAGATGGACAGATTTGCAAAGGGAAGGTCTGTACTACTTTGAGAACAAAATGTTTTAAGCACACAAAACACTATCTGTTTGTATACAAGCAATCTATATTATTAATTATAAATGAACCTATTCAACAAGGCCAAGCCATTCATCTACTTGGCAACACTTTGTTAAATTAATCCACATTATTGAAGGTTTTTTTAAAACTTAAAACTATGTTCCTATTTTTTAAAAAATTATGCTATTCTTTTTCAATTCCAACATCATCTGAATGTTTCTACACTGCACACTTTACCAAATGAATGATTTCAATGTCCCTCTGGAACTCCTAGCCTCAGATTGATATCATAGACACAGAAAATCCCAGAGAGGACACTCATGAACAAGCAATACACAAAACATTAGTGTGCTTAATAATATATTAGCACAATCCATTACATCATCAAAATATATTAAATACAACTGTTTAGATTGTCTTTAACCCAAGAAAAAGGTGGGGGGTGGCATTTGCCCGTCAGGGAGCACATGGGCGTTACCAACGGTTTCATGTTCAGATGAGCTGGGTATGAAGGAGGTGTAATTTCAGGAGCTTCTTTGTATTACCCAGCTAGGTGCCTTGTCTATTGCCTCCTTTTGGTCTCCATGGTTAAAGTCAGCCCTAGAGAAAACAGAAAAGGAAAGCCTGTGTCTTGGGACTAGTAACAGTTCTAGACGATTCATTTTCTTTTCCATTCCATGTTATTCCAGTATCACAAAGTATATCTAAACTTTATCTAATTAGGGAGATATCCTTATCTGACAAACAGCCCAAACTACCAAGACTCTAGGGAAGAGGAAAAGTGAATAGAAGAGGTCAGATAAACAAGCTGCTAAAGATGTACATGACTTCAAAGTAGTCCTTTGCCAAAGGCCAAGTGATTGTGGGAATGTGGAAAGTGAATCAAACTAAGGTTTCTTTGCTTTTTGGGGGGTGTGTATGACAAATACTTTGGGGTTTTCTATAGAGTGGGAGTATGGAACAATAGAAAGAATGCTGGCTTTGGGGTGGGGAGAGACTGAGACTGCCTTGGAAACGTACTGAATGTGTGACTAGGGACACATGTCTTCGTCTTGGTTTTTTCATCTGTAAAATGAAGATGATAATATTACCTGCAGTACTAGCTTCACAGGATTATTATGAGGATCAACTTAGCTAATACATGTAAAGGGCTTTCAAACCCTGAAGCACTATCTACATTGTCAGTTATTGTGGCTCCTATCGGTTTTGGAATTGGTTCGGTGGCTAGGTAAACTATAATATGTTCACATGATGGGGTATTATCTAGTTTTGAAAAATGTCAAGCATGTGGACTCTGTCAACACATGGAAAGGTACATAAGAAAAATTTGTTAGGTAAAAATTCAACACAAAATAGTATATATGCACTGTTTTGTTGTTGCTGTCCAGTCTCTTTGGTTATGTCTGATTCTTCTTGACCCCATCTGGGTTTTTTTTGGCCAAGATACTGGAGTGGTTTGCCATTTCCTTCCCCAGCTCCTGTGACAGGTGAGGAAACTGAGGCAAACAGTTAAGTGACTTGCCCAGGGTCACACAACTAGTGAGTGTCTGAGGCTGGATTTGAACTCAGGTCTTCCCACCTCCAGGCCTGGCACTCTATCCACTGTACCACCTAGCACTAATGTACAACTCTGTAAAAATTGTGTGACTATAAAATAATAGGAGGGGAAGCAGCATAATAGATAAAGAGCTGGAGGAAGCAAGGATTTGGATTAAAATCTTGCCTGACATTTATAGACTGGTGATTCTGGGCAAGTCACTTAACCTCTCAATGCTTGAGATGAGAGGTGTCAAATTCAAATAGAAAGGATCCTCTAAGACTCTGCTTTGCAGAGAAGGTGCCATTCTGCTCAAGGAGAAGAATTCCAGTGAATTCACAGGTCCAGTCCCTATCTTTAGGTACATAAGGAGATAGGAAGAAGCTATAATGATCAGAAAGCATTTAATGATCACAAAGTTGGGGTTTTTTTTAGTAAATAAGTTTATTTGTAATAAAAAATAATAGAGACTGTGAGACAGAGAGAGAAAGAAGTTGGTTTCAACCTGCTCTTCTGGCTATTGAGTCCCAATGACATCAGGGACAAAGTCTCCATGGAATGAAAGCGATTCCTCTGAGTAGCAACTGGCAGAATTCCCGGTGGCAAGGCAAGGTTTCTCGCTCAACTGCCATTGTAGGTGGAAAGATTGACTAATCTGAAGAGAGAGGCCCCAGGGTTCACTTCGGCCCCCTCACACAGGTACCATTGGAAACAGCCTACGTGTTACCATCAAAAAACATCAAGATAGCCCTGATCAGACAAATTCTCTGCTAGTCTGCTCTAAAGGGCCTGAAACTGTACCTCTATAGTCACTGTCTCCAGGGATTTTTTTGGTTGGGGGGGGTTCTTTGGTTGGGGTGGGGGGTTCTTTTGTGTGTGTGTGTGTGTGTGTGTGTGCGCGCGCGCGCGAGCGCATCTTGTAAGTCTGTATGAGTACGTGTCTCCACAGACAGAAAGTAAGCTCCTTGAAGGCCAAGACTTTCCTTTTGATCTTTGTGTTGGGGGCCCCAAAATGTCCCATCTGCATTAAAAGCAACTGAGGTAGAGCTCTGAGCCAATAATCATTTATTAAAGGGACCCAGCCCTTTTAATGAATAAGACTTCAGATTTTCCTCATGATCTGAGATGCCACCTTCCTCCAGGGCTTTGGTGTTAGAGCTTTTGGCGAGATGATACAGATGAGGCAGAGTAAAACTTCATTGGTTGGTAGACCTATACTTTGACCCTCCAGGCAGGCCAAGAGAAAGCATATACCTATTGGCCAAGTGCCCATGGCTATTTCCACATGTTGGGCAATTGAGAGGGACAATGTTGGACAGAGGGATAAAAATAAGCTGGGGGATTTTCCATATCATTAGGACATCCTAGCCACGTTGGGCTTGGTCACTTACTCATCAGGAAAACGCCATGGAGGCCCTCTAGTTAGTTTCCTGTGGTTAAGGAAGTGAATTAATAATCCACAAGCTATAGTTCTGGGGCCCAATATAAGAAAGAATATGTCTAACCTTATCCAAGTATCCCTACGTACAGAAATATCACCCCTATGGAATCACACTAAACTGAAAAACACTGATTGGAATAAAATAGGGGTAAAATTAACCATTTAACACGGTATCCCTAGGACCTAGCAGAGTGACCAGTACATAATGGGCACTTAAAAGTCATCATTTATTAAGGGCCTACTATATGCCAGGCACTGTGCTATAAAGAAAGGCAAAGCAGTCTGATGGGGAGGCAATATGCAAATAATTTCATACAAATAAGTTATCAATAGGATAAATTGGAGATAATCAATAGAGGGAAGGTACTAGCATTAAGTGAGATCAGGAAGAGGAAGGGGAAGAAGAGGAAGAAGAAGATGATGATGATGGTAGGATTTTAATTGGACTTGAAGGAATCTAGGAGGTGGAGATGAGGAGGAAGAATATTCTAGGCATGGGAATTCCAGTTAGAGAAAATGCCTGAATCAGGAGATGGAGGGTCTGGTGTAAGGAATAGCCAGGAGGCTAGGGTGACTGGATAGCAGAGTACGGCCCTGGGAGTTTGGTTTAAGAAGATTGGAAAGGTAGGAGGGGTCCGGTTTATGAAGAGCTTTGCAAGCCAAAGAGATATTTTGTTTGATTCTGGAGGTGACGGGAGAAACTTGTAGCAGGAAGACCCATTGCAGGCCATTGCAACAGTCTAAGCTATGAGGTAATGCAGGTGGGGGCAGTTAGTGCTTATTGATTGATTTGATTAGAAAAATCAGCTAATTCTTTAGGAGACCCCATTAAAAATAACACTCTGACCTAGAAGGAGTAATATATTAATACTGAAAAAAGCCTTGCAGGGAAGGTTGTCCAAGAGAATCCAACATGGGATGGACAGGTTTCGATGAGTGTGAGGGGGTTGAGGATCTGGGGCAATACCCCAGAAAGGCAATAATAAATATACCTAACACTTGTACAGGCTTCTTCCAACAACCCCAAGAGTTAAAGTAGGCATTCACCAAAAGGAGAGAAAGGATGACAGAAAAGAGAGTGTGGGATCACCAATTACCACCTTGTAAGACTTTCCATTTGTACCCAGGAAAGCCTTGCCAATGATATGGATCCTAGGGGGTTACCCGTATAGGCACTGCCCTTAGAATTCTAGGATTTACTGCTGGAAGACACACAGCAGCACAGATTTAGGGCTAGCAAGGATTTTGGAGGCCACTGAGTCCAACCCCCTCATTTTACAGATGAGAAAATGGAACAGGCCTATTGACAAGAAGTGATTTGTTCAAGGTCACACAGTCCTGACAGAGACAGGATTCAAACCCAAGGCCTCTGACTCCAAATCCAGTAAGTACTCTTTAATACTCCCTTTGATCATTTAGTTCCATGGCCTCATTTGACAAATGTGCTCAGCACAGTGTAATTGGCACGTAGTAGGTGCTTAATAAATGTTTGTTGACTGACAAATGGGGAGACTGAGGCCCTGGAGGGTCATGGGGAGTAGATCTGGGGCTTGAAGGCCCCTCCGAGGTCATCTAATTCAATTCCCTCATCTTACATATGAAGATAGTGAGTCCAGAGGAAGGAATGACTTTCCCAGGGTCACCTAGCTAGTAACTCCAAGTTGGAATTCAAACTTAGGTTCCCTGACTGTAAATCTCCAGGCTGAACGACCCTCTGCCAGGCTGATTGGCACCATCCAGGGTGCCCTTTCAGCCAGAGCCAAGGCGGAGGCAGGACTAGGAAGACCAAAAGGAATTTTCTCAGGGTATCCCAGCTCCCAACACCCCCAAGAGGACAAGGATGTGGTAGCGAGCCAAGCGTGGGGGTTGGGGCGGAGGGGGAGGCCCTCAAAGGCTCTTTTTGTCCCCTGCCCCTTAGCAAGGCAGCTTTGTAACCAAGGCCGCCGTTGCTGCTGCGGCTGCTGCTGAGTCAGATACTGTGAGCTTCTGCCACTGACGTCATCGGAGCTTGCTCCGTCCACCAGCCTCTCCCCAGCAGCCAGGAAATTGGACTGGGGGGATGGGAGTAGCAGCTGCAGTAAATCTCAAAGTAAGGTAAACGCCTCTTGTGCCCTGCCCTCCCCTCTGTTCTCCTCCCCCCCTGTCCATCTTCTCCTCCTCCTCCTCCTCCTCCTCCTCCTCCTCCTCCTCCTCCCCTCCCAGCTTTTTTTTTAAGCCCCTGGTGGAAGGCAGGCTGGGCTGTAGAGCCCCAACTTTCCTCAACATGAGCAATGCAGGAAGTCACAGTGGTGACATCAGCGGGCAGATATCTGGAGCTGGTCCGGGCAGCAGCTGAAGGAGCCCGAGAGACAGAGAGAGAGACAGAGAGACAGAGAGAGAGAGAGAGAGAGGTAAAAGCAGGCAGCGCTCCTGAGCCCTGAGCCTGGGGGAGCGGGCAGCAGAGGCGTCTGCACAGAGAGTAAGTGTGGCGGGGCGACCCCTTGCACCTTCCCCCTCAGCTAGCCCAGGGCCCCTTCCCAGAGCCACAGGCCAGCAGCTGCACAAGGCCAAGTGAGTGGACCGTCTTCCCCATGGAGAGAGGGAGAGAGCGCGATCAAGAAATCTTTCAAGGCCTGGGGAGGCTGGGTGCCTGGCACTGACTGGAATGCAGGCAGGGGCAGGGAGAGGTAGGAGTGCCAACAGGGCCTGGGCTGGGCACAACCACAGAGGCAGTCACCCAGCCTGCAATGCCAGCCTAGGCTCCCCTCTGGCCTGCAGAAGGGGTCGGAACCCTCCAGGATCCAAGGTGCCAGGGCTGCAGCCCTGAGGGAGGCTGCCCAGGCTCAGGGCTCTCTCCTTCTCTCCCCTTCTCTGGTCCCCCAGCCTTGGCTCGGACCATTGGAGCATTGCCTACCCGTCTTCAGAGACTTGGGGAGAGTTTACTTCCTAGGTCATGAACTAAGAGTTCCCACTTCCAAACAAACCCTCTTGCTAGCTGGTGCCCTCTGTCTCTAACACGGCCCTTGCCCACCTGGAGCAGCAGGTAAAGGAAGACCATGCCATGGAACTGCCAGGGCCCAGGCTGGATTGGCAGATTATGGAAACGTAGCCCCGAGTTTGCTAACCTGATTACTCTCGCTTCCACTGTCCAGTGCCCTATTTATAGAAGGATTATTTTTATTCCCGCGTATGCCCTCACATCTGGCCTAAGAGCAGATGCCAGAATCCCGCATAGTGTGTCTTGCCTCTGCCGCATACCGTATTTTTCTACCTAACACTTTAGTTCCCGCAAACCTTCAGTCTTCACTTTGCCTCTTATTTTGCAAGCTTTGCTTATGTTTATGTGATGATTTCTGGTGACAAAGCATTCCCCATCATCTTGCTTTAATATTCACACTAATCCCAGGATGTCCGTAATCCAGGTACTCTAACTCGTATTTTAAGGATGAGGGAACTGAGGCTGAGACAGGCGATGTGGTATCATGGTAGACAGGGCACTTAATTTGGAATCAAAAGATGAGTCCAATCGTGGCTCTGCTATCTAACTACCTGTGTGAAATTGGGGGACCTTTCTAGGTCAATTTCTTCATCCACAAAATGAGGAGGCTGAACTAGATGGCTACTGAGATTCCCTTTACTGGGTCTAAAATCCTACCATATGTTGAAGGTCGTTCAGCAATTCAGTTGCAGAGCCAGATCTCAAACCCACGTCATCTGAGTCCAAGTCTAGAACGCTTTCCACATCACCAATGTCTGGATGGTGACAATTAGCTGGAATCCCCTATGCAAGGAGACAAATTTCCCAGGGAAACAAAAGTAAAAACATTTTTGCTAGTATACAAACACAAAGGAACCCCGCCCCACAGTCTTCTGATCAGCCTGGCTGAACATTCTCCTCTCCCCCAAGTTGTTGACCATAAAATGCCCTTGTCATATTGGCAAGTTTAGAGGAAAAAAATTCAACTGAGGGCAGGTTGACCTCATTTTATGTAATAGACGGGGTCATGAAAACAGGGATGTCAACTGATTGTTTTTCTTTTTGCCAAACTGAATCCTATTTTAAGTATATTGCAGGAGTGGACCATCTACAGGAAAGTAGTGGCAATCCCTTGATCGTAACCTCCTTTTTATTTATTTTTTTTTTTTTTTGGTGCCCAAGTCAGGCTTCACAAAACCGATACTTCTGGCAATCTGCATGAAATATGCCCTCAAATCAACTTTTTTTTTTTTAAGGTGGGTGAGAGGAAGTGAGCCATCTGGTTGCTTCCTATGTTAACTAATTATTCTTGCTAACTAGGTGCTAAGCTTAGTTGGTTTTATTCTCTGAAGGATAGAAGTGTTGTCAGCATCTTGTAAATTTCCATTCCTCGGAGCAAATTAATGGTTGTCTACCTTAGTTATGGCGCCAGGTGAATCCTCTTTGTAAAATAAATCCCAAATTTTATCTGATTTGTAAGAATGAGGCTTTGGAGACAGGAGGATATGTAAGGGCTGTCTTCAAATGAGTAAAACTTGTGCCATATGGTTCTTTGTGGCAAAGTCTTTGGGCCATCACTGATTGGACAAATGCCATTTGGACCTTAAAGCTTGTTTTCATTTGGTTCCAGGACCTTTAGTCTTCTTGCACATGGTAAGATTTTAGGGAATATACAATAGTCTTGGAGGCCTTCGGCACCCCAAGCTGTATTAAAGGACCTATGTAAGAATTCACAGAAGCTTCAGAGAGAAGGGAAGAGAAGAGAAAATGCAGAATTCTCAGGGACTAGAAAAACTAAATTCTGAAAAATGTCTAGATGTAATGGTGCCTGGCACACAAGGACAGACAGGGACATGGATGGGGCTAATCTCAGATTGGTTCTTACATTCTGGATTACCAGAATCTCCTTTTCTAGGCCTCTCTAAGTCAGGACTTCTATTTTCTTTTGTCAAAGTCTCTTTTGGCAGTCTGATGAACTCTATGGACCCCTTTCCATTATGTTTTTAAATGAATATAATAAAATATATACTATTACAAAGGAAGCCAATTATATTGAAATACAGTTGTCAAAATATTTTTTAAAAAAGTTCATAGACCCCAGGTTAAGAACACCTGCTCTGATCCCACCCTGAACCTACTACGAAAGAGCCATCATGGCCTGGAATTCAGAAATCCCAGGTCTTCCACTAACTAGCTGTGTCACCTTGGGCAAGTCATTTTGCTTGTGGGTCTCAGTTTCTGCATGTACAACATGAGATGAGATAATTTCTAGTTTTCTTCAAGCTCTAAGTTTCTCTGAAAGGAATGAGAATAGAACCATGTTAGATGGGAATAATAGGGATAGTTGGTAACCCCCAAATCAGCTGCTGTATCATTGGATAGGTTCCAATGGAAGCAAATAGGCTTACTTACCATTATATAGCAGGTGGCAAGGTGTCATAGAATAATAATAATACACCGGATATAGTCAGAAGACCTGAGCTTCTCTCTGCCACCAACACATTATTATATGACCTTGTAAAAAGCACTTAACAACGTGACAGAGCCTCAGATTTGTGTTTTAAAGATGGAAGGAATAACACTTGAACTACTTACTTCACAGAGTTGTAAAAATTAAATAAAATAACGTATAGTTATCAGTTACAGTTTTGCCCCAGGAAAAGCTGAGCAAGCCTCTGCCTCCTCCCCCTTGTATCTCCTTTATAATGTGTGAACTCACCTTGCCTGGGGCCCTGGTTGCTCTGTTAACATGGCACTGCATACTGGCATTGACTCAAATTCCCAGCTTTGGAGTTACTGCAGCAACTAAGATCAATGAGTTGATAACTGTATTGATGATGAAGTTCATTGCTAGGGAGTTGGTGACAGTGTTTTTTAGGGTGCTTTCCCATTGTGGTAGCAGCCCAGGACCCATCCAAAGTATTATGAAAAGCTAGGAGATTTGTAAAGGTCCTGGGAAGGCAGAGGCTGGAAAAAGGGGAAGGGAGAATGAATGGGAGTTTATGAGCTCTGATGTAAGTCCTTAGTGTTTCTGGTCTGTTTAAATAAAGCCTGTCCTCTCTTAAATGTCTTGTTAGCCTGAGTGCTTTCATAGGAGTTGAGTGTCTTTTTTACTTTTTTGTGGAAACCTAGTCAAAGTCAGACGTTCCCAGGGGAAACCCTGGGTCAAAATACAACCCAAAGAAATTATAGAGAAAGGCGCTCAAGATTAAATTCCCGTCTGCATGAGTCCAGAGCTGCTATCAGGTGGTTCCTGAGTTAAGAATTATATTCTCTCTTTCCCCCCTATCTATATGTATATATAACATATATGTGAACTATACATACATGTAGGATATAAAGATATATGTGTATGTATATATATAATACTTATAAAGCATCATATAAATGTAGGCAGTTGTTATATCTATTATCTTATAAGTGGTGATGTCCAATATTTTTTTTGGTCACATACCCCATCAATAAAAAACTTCTACGTTTTCTCTCTATATATACATATATTTATAAATTCTGTGTATGTACTACTGTATTAATATATTGTATGTATTATAAATATACATAAACCATTTTAAAATATGAGATAAATAGTATTAATATGTTATACTTATTAAAATATACATACACCATTTAAAATATGAGATAAAGAGGAAATAATCTTTGAAAATTTTTAACAATACAGAAATCTTTTGCTATTACTAAAATATAAGTCATAATAGTTTTAGTGAGAGTAACGGACTTGTATATCCTTCATTATTTTTGAAAATCTTGGTTTAACGTTTTGTGATATAAAGATTCAAAGATCTGGTTTTAAGATGTTTTATTTTGATCATTGGTTTCGATGACTGTCATAGCTGAAAATAATACATCATAAAGATTCATAGATTCAAATGGAAAAATATTAAATCATAATATTTCCATTCACCAATCACAAAAAGGTTTTTGTTGAAGTCCAGCTAGTAAATTTCCATCTTTCCCATGTCAACCAGTCCTTACAAATTAATTTGAGGGCGTTGCTTTTTTAAATGTTGAATAAACGAGATCAAATCTCACTGAAATTCTTCATTTGAAAACACTTTTAACTGATTGGAAAATCATTTCCAATTTTTAAAATGTACAGAAATGAGAGTTTTCAGCCCCAAAGTCTTGGTTTCTAAATGTTTTGTGAATTGTGATGATTTCTTACTTGTTGTTTAGTCGTTTTCAGTCATGTCTGATATTTAGTGAACTCATTTGGGATTTTCTTGGCAAAGATCCTAGAGTAGTTTGCCATTTCCTTCTCTAGCTCATTTGATAGATGAGGAAACTGAGGCAAACGGGATTAAGTGACTTGCCCAAGGTCATACAGGTAGTAAAAGTCTGAGGCTAGATTTGAATTCAGGAAGAGGGATCTTTCTGGCACTCTATCTGCTGTGCCACCTAATACTTCATGGCACAAGGTTCATAGATCCATATTTCAAATATCTCCAATAATTTCTAATGAGGGTGGGGAACTTCTTGTCAACTCTGATTAGTGTGTCCTTGTTTTTACCTTGCAAAGAGACTGATGAAGAACCCTTACTCAGAGTAGCAAAAGTCTCATCCATCATTTTTTCTTAGCATTTGTTCATGCTCACGATAATATTAGTATTATCTTCAGTCTTCAGGGTTTTTTTTTTCAGGGGCCTTTCTAAGCCATTTGTCCATTTTGTGAGGGTTGGTTTCCTTAAAACTAGATAATATAGTCTGTAAACCTACTTAACCCTAAAGCTAGTGGCCAGAGGGAGGGTACTATTGTCAGGCCCTCCAGGATACAGACCTTGCACTCCTCCCACAAGATACTTCCTCACCTACCCGGTGGGATATGTGACCATCTGACAAAAAGACTCAGTGAGGCTGCCGGTATCAATCCTTACATCAAATATTGGTATAGTCTAATTTTTAAAGATAAAAACAAATACAAATAGACCAAGAGTCCTGAGGGTGTGTGTGTGTGTGTGTGTGTGTGTGTGTGTGTGTGAGAGAGAGAGAGAGAGAGAGAGAGAGAAGGGAGAGACAGCGACAGAGACAGAAACACTTCTGCAGTCTGGGGAAGCTTGGGGACTCTTTCTTGGAATGACACTTTTAAATAAATGAAGGAAATGCTACATTTCAGATTGAGGTTACTGAAAATATTATCGACGTAATTTTTCCGTCCGTCGAAGTTCATGGACCCCTAAATTCTATCTTTGGTCCCAGGTTAAGAACCTCTGATATATTCTAATATTTTCTTTGCACCTTTCCTGGGGACCATGCACCTCCATTTTGGAGACTCCTGCTCTAGTAGGAGCCTGGTATCCGGTTACAATTCAGCTCATCACCCTCCCAAGACAAACAGGTTATTATGTAGGATCGGTTGACTGTGTGTCTAGAAAGCAAGTATTTGGAATCGAGGTCTAGTGGGCAAAAGTCAAGAGCAGTAGAAAGTCAAAAGAAAAGTTGCCTTTTGTACAAGGATCTAGAGGGTGGCTAGGTAGCACAGGGGATGAAGAGCTAGGCCTGGAGTTAGAAAGAGCTGAGTTCAAATCCAGCCGTCGACATGCACTAGCTGTGTGACCTTGGGCAAGTCACTTGTCTGCCTCAGCTCCTTTACCTGTAAAATGCCAATAATAAGGGCACCTACTTCACAGGGTCGTTGTGAGGATCACATCACATGAGATATTATTTGTAAAGTGTTTTGCGAACCCTAAAACGTTATATAAATGCTTACAGTTATTGTGAGTAGTAAGCCCTAAGTTAGCAGATACAAGAGAGACGGTCCCCGCCCTTACATATTAATGGAAGAGCCCTTACATATAAGAGACAGTGGCTAGGAAAGAGTTTTGTCTGGAAAATTACTGGAATGGTGAGTGGATTTGTAGGACAGTCGATTGATCGACACACCCTTTCCAGAAGCAATGGCAGGGTTGATTTGATTACTATTCCCAGGGTAAGGGTAAGAAATTATAGGGGAGGTAGGATTCCTTCATCGTACCCCATGCATGGTGGTTCTTTCCCATTTGAAAAGCTCTTTGTAAACCTAAATAGTTATAAATATCATTATTATCGTTATCAGGATCTCATAGGGCAGAAGTCACTTGTCATGGGAGCCAGGAATGCTAGTTTTCTGACCTTCCCAATGAAGATTCTTTAAAAAAAGGACATTTCTGGGAGGGGTTGGTTTCCTATTCTGCCAGAAGTATTCCACTTGGACACAGCTCTATTCATTCTCCCATCCTGGTTTAAAGCCAGTCTGCAAATAGTTTCAAAAATCACCACACACACTCACACATGTACATGCACGCGCACGCGCGTGCACACACACACTCTATATTTATTCAAAATTTGCATTGACCCCCTCCAGATTTACTGGCATTTCTCCCATTCAGTCCTTACCTACGTCATTAACGCAAGTATGCTTCTTAAGGGCAGGAAGTGTGTCTGCAATTTATTTTTGGATCCTCCTACAATCCTTTCTGCACACTGTGGTGCTTAGTAAATGTTGATTGCTGACTGACTTCTTCATTCTCTGTGTTAAAGAGTACAAACACCCTCCCAGAAGAGGCACATTCAGAATTTTTCTACCAGGAAAGAAAGACCACCCCTCCTCTTCCCATATACAACTGAGAGATGGAGAATAATCCACTTATTCCAAGACTGCTCAGTGCATTCTGGATAGTCATTTGGTCCACCATGATTTCTGTGAATTCTGTGTGTGCCAGCCAGCATTTTTGGCAATGTATGGGATGGCTTGTTTTCTCTGAGGTCAGATGTGATTCGGAGCTAGGCTGCTCCATGTGGGCTCTCCAAGTAGTCTGTGATGATGCCTACATTTCTGGAATGAATGAAAAGCTTATTGATAAGAATCTAAAAATAAAAACTAAGCACTACCTAATGGGTATCTCATCAGAAATTTCTCCCCCTTTCCCACCCATTCCAATGACAGGGTTTTTGTTTCTGTTTTTGCATGGTTGTGTGTGTGTGTGTGTGTGTGTGTGTGTGTGTGTGTGTTGTTGGTAGTTTTGGTTTGTTTAGGGTTTTTTTTTGTTGTAGTTGTTGCTTTTGGCAGTAGTAAGGGTCTTGAAGCTTGCATTTGCCTCTAAACAGGCTATATGACCTTGGGGAAATCCCTTACTGTATGGGAGCCTCAGATTCCCTATTTTCTGAGAGGAAACACTGAAGAGAGATGGGAAATGAGTGAGATCTTTTGTCCCACCAAACCAAGTGGTTCCCAGGTTTTAAAAATAAAAGAAAGGGGATTGAAAAATCCTGAAATAGGACCTCTATCTAGTTACGTAACAGCATCCAGTGCTATGTTTAACATGGCCTTTCCCTGCTGTGAATCGTCAAGATTATAGGCCAGGCTGTTTAGGGAAACAGCAAAACCCAGTCTCTCTCTGGTCGCCTGTGTTCAGCTCTGGCTACACAAATACAAGCCACAGAATATTCTTGAATTTACCCCCTATATTTGCAGTGAAGCTTATCCTGATCTATGAATTTTTCTCCCTCTCTGACTTCAGGCCTGGTGATGAGACTGCCCAGGTAGGGAAGCCCTTCCTGGTTTGTTTTCAGGAGGAAACCGCTCCCCCCCCCCACCCCGCTTTTGTTTTTTTTTAATTTTCAGGTCAAATAGGCCAGGGAAAGATTGATTTGTTCCTTTTGTAAGCACCAACTAAAAACTATTTATAGACTAATTGATGTACACCAGTATAGTTCGAGGAGGAAAATAGTAGTGTCTCAGATTTTGATGGTTTTTTAATGGTTATTTTTTATAGAATATTTTATAGAGTTTTTGTTCTACCACTGGGGTCTTTATATCATAAACAAGGTGGAATTATTGCTTCTAGTTTCTTACATGGAAAAATTGAGACACAGAGTCCAAGTTATTTGTCCACAGTCATATGTCAGACTGCCATCCTTTTTGTCTAGCTTTATCTCTCTCTCTCTATCTTTACATAATTGGACTGTTCCCTAAGCACACCCTGGGCTTTCTCTTCCCCTTGACCAGGCCATTTCTCTCCACCTGGCATGCCCTCTCCTTCACTCCCATCTCCACATGTTTCAAAGCCCAACTTACAGGCCACATTCTGCAAAGTCCTAATCTCGGCCTTCTCTGAATTTCCATAGCACATCATAACCTTCTGATGGCACATAGAACAGTCTGCCATTTGTGTACATGCCTCATCTTCCCAAATTGTCCATTCCTTGGGGGAAGAGAGTGCGTCTTATTTTTCCTATTCCCCCCACAGGATAGGTCCTAGCACAGCACTTTTCAGCTCACTTCTCTGGGCTGCACCGAGGAGCTTGGACTAGGGGCTTTCCAAAGCCCCTTCTAGTCCTAATGCTATGATCCTATCTAGATAGGATCTTAGGTAAGTCACTTAAACTCTACGAGAATCGGTTTTCTCATTTTCTCTATTCAATATTCAGCAAACATTTAAGATATTTATGCCAGCCTCGGGGAATACATACATACATAGATACACATATAAATGTATACTTACACACGTGTGTATGTATATATGTATGCATGCTGGCATAAATGTCCCAGAAGCTGGCATAAATGTCTTAAATGTCTGCTGAATGTCATTATATACACACATGCATATACACATATACACACACACACACACATATAGTGTTTAGTTTTCAAGGCAAAGATACTGCAGTGCCATTTCCTTCTCCAGTTCATTTTACAGATGAGGAAACTGAGGCAAACAGGGTTAAGTGGCTTGCCCAGGGTCACAAGCTAGTAAGTGTCTAAGGCTGGATTTAGACTCGAGGCCAGGAACTCTAAACAATGAGGCATTTCACACACACACACACACACACACACACACACACACACACATATGCTAATCTATATTAATATAGATAGCTACAGATATAGATCCTATATTCAAAGAACTGCTTTACTGGCATAAATTAAATTAGCCCCAGATGACGCAGAAGGTCCATTCCAGCTCTAGTATATTTATTTTCAGATGGTTACTGTCTTTAATTGAAGCAATGCTTCATGGCTCTAGTAGATGCTTAATCAACACTTGTTAATGAATGAATGCAGGATTTCCAGTCAGTCAGTAAGCATTTCTTAAGCACTTACTACATGCCAGGTGTTGCACTAAACACTAGGGAGACAAAGAAAAGCAAAAAGTCCCGGATCTTACAAAACCCAGTCTAATGGGGGAGGGGGGAAGGGATGACATGAAAACAACAGACAAGCTCTATGCAGGACAGATTGGAAATAATCACCAGAGGGAAGGCGCTAGAATGAAAGAGATCAGGAAAGAGCGCTGCTGCTCCTGCCCATCTTCACAATATGCCTGTGCCCTCCTGCCTCCACCTCCCATCCAGCACTTGAGCTCCAGCCCTGCCCAGAGCCCCCAGGCTTCTTGATTGCTGAGTGATCACCATAACTAACCTGACCCAGATTCAGCACGCTGCTTCTTCCCAGTGCTTACTGGGCTATCCCAGAGTGGCAATACATCATGCCCCTCCTCCCTTGCCAATTTCCACCTTTAGCGCTGGGAACAATTATTAAATCAGTGATCGGACATTACCAATCAATTGCCCCGTGACCTGAGTCTCTGTCCCTGTGTTCCCTTGAATAAAACATACGTCCTAGGCTACCGCTCCCTTAGGTGTCTTCCTCAGTTAGAATACAAACTCTTTGAGGACAGGAACTGTCTTGTTTATATTTGAATCTCTACCACTTAAATAGTGCGTGGCATGTAGTGAGTGCTTAATAAATGCTTTGTCATCCATCCGTTCATTTGTTCAGAAAAATATTACGTTGTTGTCCAATTGTTTAATTGTGTCCAACTCTCTGCAACCCCATAAACCATACCATCCGTGGGATTTTCTTGGCAAAGAAACTGGAGTAGTTTGCCATTTCCTTCTCCAGCTCATTTGACAGATGAGGAAACTGAGGGAAACATGGTTAAATGACTTGCCCAGGGTGACCCAGCTAGTAAGTGTCTGAGGTTGGATTAAGGGATCTCTGAAAGAGCAACCTGAAATTACTACTTGATATCTAAAATTAAAATTCATACAATGCCAATAATGAAAAAAAGGTTAGACTTTTTTTAATACAAAGATGAAACATTAGAGCTCAAAAAACGGTCTTTATAAATTCTCTGATGGCAGTTTGTTAACCAAGGAAATGATCCGGGAAGTAACTTAAAACCAATGGTTCAGTGTCTGTACATCTCAGACAAGCAAACTAGATACTGGGTTAGTTAATAAGAGAAAAGGAACACCCATGAAAGGAGATAGAAATGGTAGAGTGGAGCTGTCAGGATCACCCAAGAGGTTTAGTGCATCATTCTAGAACCCTCTTTTAAGGAAAGATTGCATTAGAAATTATCTAGGGCAGAAGGTCTGTCCCATTTTAGAGGTTTCCTATATATTGCAGAGGGCTAGTTGGCCCCTGGACATTACTGCAGAGGATCACTGGGTAATATGTTTTGTTCCTTTATCACTGGTAGACACTCCCTTAAAAATACACAGGGTACCAGTTTATTTTCAGATGGTTTAAAGGCTTGGAGATTCAAACACAAAACAATCTCTGTTCTCAAAGAGTATATTCTACTTGGGATGGCGGTTAAAACATGTTCACAGATGAGCAAATACAAGGTAATTTGAGCAGAGAGTGAGCAGTAGATCAAGGAAAGCAGAACCACAATGAGGATGAAGTAACTTGGGTTGTGGCGCAGGGTGCTGAAACTTAGAGGGCTGCTAATAGCTCTTAAGTTCTTTTACCATGTAGAAACAACTGAATTAAGTGTTTGACAGGAACTTTAGAATTTATTTAAAATAGAGAGCTAACAGATGTCCCCCCCACAGAATGCTGCACCCCAAGTGAGCACCCACCTCTCCCAACTCCATGGCTAGGCAGCCTCACTATAGTCTAGGGTTTTTCCATCCCCCACAGACTGAATTTGTCTCAGAAAGTTGATTTGAAAGAAGATTTGCTGGCTGCCCTATCTAGGTTGGTCTATCTTGTACTGGGCATGGAAAAAAAAAAGCTATTAAAAGCTTTGACGGAAACATTCATAGAAGAGTTTGAACCTGAGCTTTGCCTTCAAAGAAAATAGAGATTCTAAGTGACAAAAATGAGCAGGGAGTGAATTCCTGGCGTGCGGGGCCATTTGTACAACTGTGCCGAGCTGGGATAAGGAATGTTGAGTTTCAAGAACAGCCAATTGTCCAATTTGGCAACAACAGAGAAAGGCAGCAATGTGGAAGGGTAGGTTGCAGCTAAATTGTGTAAGGTTTTAAACAACAAACTGAAAGATTTTATTTTCTGTCATAGAGGGGGAAAAGGCACCATTGAAGCTCGTTGAGTAGGGGAGTAACAGTGTCAGACTTGTGTCTTTGGGACTTTATTTTGGTATTCTGGAGGAGGGTCAATTGGAAAGAACAAAGACTAAAAGAGGTGGACCACTTGGGAGACTATTGTAATAGACCCAGTGGAAAGCGATGAGCACTCAAATGAGAACAGTTGCCACCTGAGCAGAGACAAGCAGTGCTGTTGTAGAGGCAGAATCTACCACACTTGGGAGCTAGTTGGATATGGGCCATTAGAAAGAGGGAAGAGTCAAAGATACCTCTCCCTCCTTCACGTTACAGGCAGCAAGGCGACACAGTAGATAGAGCACTGAGCCTTGAATTGAATAGACTCAAGTTTGAATTTGGACTCAGACGTGTCTGAGTTGTATAACCCTGGGAGAGTCCCTTCAAGGCTCTCCCTCAGTTTCCCCAACTGTAAAATGGGAATAATAGTACCTACCTCCCAAGGTGAATGTATTGATCAAATGAGATAATAATTTTAAAGCACTTAGCATGATGGTTGCCACATAGTAGGTGCTATATGAATGCTAGCTATTATTATTACTCTGGTGCCTTATTGTGGCATAGAGGAGACCCAGGATTTCTTGAAGGCTGTGCTAAAACAATGCATGGGCTTCAAGCCCTGGCAGGCCTTGACGAAGCTGGAAAGCTTTAGTAACAGATTGTATGCCTCTTGCCCAAGAACCAGCCTTGATCACTAAGAAGGGTTCATTGCCAGGCTGGCTAAAAGCTAATGCATTTTTAGCCATAGCAACTTCCTAAGACTATGTACTAAACTAGAGGTTCTTCTTCTTAACTCGGGGTCTGTGAGGTTTTTTTTTTTCATTTATAACCTTATTTCAACATAATTTGTTTTCTTCATAATCCTATATATTTTATTTTATGCATCTAGAGACATTATCTGAAATGTGCATAGGTTTCACCAGACTGCCAACAGGGTTCATGACACACAGAGATTCAAAGCCCCTGGACTAAGTCATAGAGGGATTTGGACCTGTGCTGCTTGAGGGAGTACCCCACACCCACCAAATCACTTATCCCTGAGGTGTTGAAGCCAAATCTCTTAAAAGCGCTGATCATGTAGGAGTTGACGTTGATAAGAATGACTTTATGGTAAGACATGCATCCTATTTTCTAAGATGAACAAGCCAGAGATATATCATTTGATCGTGGTGGGTGCTGAGTGTAAAGAGACATGATTTCCCAACCCTACTTCATGAGTGTCTGGACAGCAATAAACAGAAAAGGGAAGGAGTCAATAAGCACTTATATAGTGCCTACTGTGTACCTTGATGTTCTAAGTGTTTTTTACAAATATAATCTCATTTGATCCCCACAACGACTCTGCGACATAGGTGTCATAATTATCTCTATTTTACAAGTGAGGAAACTGAAGTAAACAGAGTGTAAGTAACTTGACCAGGGTCACACAGCTAGTAATGCCTGAGCTCAGCTTGAACTCAGGTCTTCTTGACTCAGGCCCCAAGCTGCATTACCAGCTTTTTCAAACAAAAATGCAAGACTGCATATAGTAGTCAGGAAGAGGCTAAAATACGGATTCCTTTGGTGGTACTTTCCCCAAAGTTTAATAGCCTTAACACTCCAGAAGTATCAAGCACCCTACTCCTCAAAGCCAACATTACTAATATTGTTCCATCTCCATCACGCCAGCCGCTCCGACTCTGCCTTTAGAAAGGTCACAAGTTTTACAGATTCACCAGGGCCAACCATCCATTGTCGCGTGGGCTTTTAATTTCTCACACCTAAATTCCCCCATTTCTCCTAAAGAACAGACTTAGAAAATACCTAACTGGATTTTTTTTTTCAAGAACCATACAGTGGGACTGCCTTTGGGGTTTTGTTTTTAACCCCGGTACCTTTTCCATTTCTGTCAGACCAATGATGATCCCCACCCTGACTTCACAGATGACATTTTTAGGGAAGCTGAGTCACTGGGGAAGTAATATATGTCTAATATTTTGAGTAATGTAGAATCTAGGCCCACTATCATTTCAAAGCATCTGTAAAGGGAATGACTACACTTATTGTTAGCACCAACATTTGGTCTCTGGGTATTATAGTAATTCCCCTCTGGTTGTTTTTTTTTTTCTGTGTTTCTCTACCTGGTTATCTCTCTGAAATTCAGAAATTTTAAAGCATCCATAAAGGGAATGACTATACGTATTGTTAGCACCAACATTTGGTCTCTGGGTATTATAGTAATTCCCCTCTGGTTGTTTGTTTTCTTCTGTGTCTTTCTACCTGGTTATCTCTCTGAAATTCACAAATTGTCATTTCCTCAATAAGTGAAGATGATAATATAATTTTTTAAAACTTTATGGAAATTTTTAGAAGAATTTCATTCCAGGCATACTTCCCCACCCAGTTCCAGGCCTGCTTAATTCACACGTGCCTGGAATTTACTGAACTTTATAAAGGAGGACGGGTTTGAAAGATCTCTGCACCTCCAGGGTTGTTTCTCAGTGCCCCAAAGGGCATTGTGTGCTCTGCCTATCGAAAAGTCTTTGAAGTCATTCTATGAGAACATTGGCCCTGGACACTGTGTCCAGCACCAGAATAAAGCCATTTTAGAACAGATGATAAGAGATAGTAAAAAAAAAATGACAAAGATGTTGTGGATACAGCTTGGGAGAAAACAGAAAATGGTAGAATTTCAGAGTTGGAGTAACCCTTAGCAGCTGTCATCCAACCCATACCTGGGCAAGAATCATCTTTACAAACATACCCAGCAAATAGTCATCCTGGCTGTGCTTGAAGACCTTCAATGAGGGCAAAACCCACTCCTTCCTGAGGCAATTCTTACTACTTGGGGTTAGTTTTAATTAGGCAGTTTCCTCTTCTATTAAGTCTAAATCATTCTCTTTGCTGTAACTGACCATAGTGGTTAGTTTGCCTTATGGGGCCAAGCTGAGAAAGGCTAATCTAGAACAGCTAGGTACAAAGGATAGAGCATTGGCCCTGGAGTCAGGAAGACTTGAGTTCAAATCTAGCCTCAGAAACTTACTGGCTGTATGACTTTGGGCAAGTCACACAACCCCCAATTGCCTCAAAAAAAAAAAAGAAGTAGAAAAAATCTAATCCTCTTCCTGCATGGCAACCCTTCAAATACTTGGAAGACTACTGTCAATCACCCTAAGTCTTTTCTTGCCAAGTTAAACATTACAAGTTCTCCCTAAATCATGATCGTGACATCCTGATCACTTTCCCCTGGATGCTCCCCAACATATCACTCCTCCTTCCTATGCAGAGTATTTGAAAGCCACATTACAGCTATGGCCTGACCAGAGGATCTGATACTATGCCTCCCTTGACGTAGATTTTGGAATTGCCAGATCACATGATTGATTCATTTTGAGATTGTGGTCCACTAAAGCCCCCAGATTATTTTGACCCATTCTAGTCAAGTTTCCTATGTCTTGTACTTCTAATGTTGAATTAAAAAAACCACCCACATTACTCTTATTCCTTTAAAATGTCATCTTATTAGCTTCAGCCCAACATTGTAGCCTACCAAGATCTTTTTTTTGAAACTTGGTTCTGCCATCAAAAATGTTACCTTGTTTCTCTCCATCTTTATGCCATCTGTTGGGGCCATACTTGAAACTCTCCCTGCTTGGGAAGACCTCTCAGATGTTGTACCTTAAAAATTCCTTTCGTGTCAGATACATACATAGAGCTTTAGCACAGTGCAGGGCACATAGTAGGCACGTAATAAAGATTGATTGACTTAGTGGAAAAGACTGCACTCTTAATCTTTCCTTTCAATCTGGCTTAGTGAAATAACACCATTTAGGGGTGAAGCTTTTTTTTTCATTAAAACATCTGTTAAACAGTTTTTCCCCTGGGGTTGGCCTCAGAAAGATAGCTTTGTAGTTAAATTTTAACTTAGGTTTCCTTAGTTTCACATGTGACATTGAATTAGTTTATTAACATTGTAAGGTCAGGAGAAGCCCATTGCAAGGACTACCCAACCCCACTGCATTGACTTGGTAATAATAGACTTCCACTGAGTGATATGTTTTTCTCTTTTCCACTCATGCTACTGCCAGAATAATTCAGGATTCCGTTACCTCTCATCCATATTAATATAATAGCCTCCTACATGGTCTCCCTGTGTCCCTTCTGTTCCCTCTCTAATCTATCCTTCACAAAGTGCCAAACTAACATTCTTAATGCAAGATTTCAGTGGTGTGACTCCCCTCTGCTCAAAAAAACCTTCAATGGCTCCCAGTCACTTACAAGGAAATGTAAATCTTCTAAGTCTGGCATTTCTTCTCCTCGAAAACTTGGCTCTTGTCTGGTTTTAGACCACTTCTTTTCAATCAACGAATCAATAAGTATTTATAATGTGCTCTAGGACTTAAGCAAATGAAAATAAAAACAAAACAGCCCTTGCCTTTGAGGACCTTACATTCTATTGGGGGAAATTGTATAAGGAAACAAAAAATATCCAAGGCATTGACTACAGGGGATACACTGACAGCCTAGAGGGGGTGGGCATCAGGAAATATCTCATGTAGGAGGTGGTCTTTAAGCTGACCTTTGAGGAAAGCTAGCAATTAGAAAAGGCAGAGGAGACGAGGGATAGGCATGGGTGATAGCCCATGTACAGGCATGGATGGAGTTGAGGAATGGAAGGTCATATGTAACAAAAACCAGCTGGATCATTCTGGCTACATTGCAGACTTTGTGCAAATGCTACATTGTGCCGAGCACAGTCAAGTCCTATAAGTTGGGAGGGTAGACTAGAGTCAGACTGTGAAAGGCTTTAAATATCAAAGAGAGAAATCTCTGTCATTCTAGAGGCAATAGGGAGCTGTTGGAGTCTCCTGAGCAGGAGAGTGTTGTGGTCAGACCTCTGCTTTAGAAACATCAGATGCCACATTCCCGACCAACCACACAACTTGCTTAAATGCATGTTTTCCTCTACAGACGTGTGCATTTATCTACACCATCCCTCATGCCTGACATGAATTCCTTCCACATCTCTCTATCTGCTGAGATCTCCTTTCTTTTTCAAGGCCATATTCAAACACCTCCTCCTTCCTGAAGCCTTTCCTGATTTCCTAGGTCCACAGATAGAACTAATTCTCCTCTCTTTTAATATCTGGGGTTATTCGACCAGATTTTTCCTTTCCCCCAACCTACCCCTCCACCAGATTTTAAGGTGTTTTTTTTAACAGATTGGGTTTAAAAAAAGTATGCGGGGAGGGAGCTTGGGGGGCACCCAGGCCACCTAACCCTTATAATAGTAAATGAATAGTATAAATAGATAAAACACTAATTATAAATTCAGTATATTCCAAGAATTCCTCTAAGTGTGGGAAATGATAGAAATACAAGCAAACAAGATAGTCCCTCCCCTCAAGAAGCTTACATTCCACCAAGGGAAGGTAACACATAAATTGAGGGGGGGGAGCTTCAAGTGAGGAGAGAATGCCCTCATAGAGACCAGGCTGCTGGCAAGGGCTGAGAGAAAGTCCAGACAGTGAGGAGAAATGGGCACGAAATGAGTGCTTACTGTGTGCCAAGCTCTGGAGATCTGAAGGAAGGCAAAAACAGCCTGTGTCCTCAAAAAGTTGTCATTTTGACAGGAGAGATGCCATGTAAATAACTAGGTACATACAAGATAGATACAGAGCAGCTTAACAATATTCTATGAATGTGATCGTATTAAATGTCCTAGGATGCTGGAGGGTGCCATTGAAGTGGAGGTACCTGCCACTGAGGAAGTACCTGGTGGTGTGCCAGGTAATATGGAGAGTATATTAAAGAAAAATCAGGTGGAAAAAGATATTTACGGAGTAGATGAAGGGTGATCTCAGAAGGGAAGGCAGCAACAGCTGGGGAGACTGGAAAAGGCCTCTTGCCATAATTAGCATTTAGGAGGAATATTGAAGAAAGCCAGGGAAGCTCAAAGGCAGTAATGAAGAGGGAGAGAATTCCAGGCATGGGGGAAATGGCCAGTGCCAAGTCATGCAGTCAGGAGACAGAAGAGTCATAATAGGTCAGTGGGGCTATGTAGAGGAGTGGCAGTTGTTGTTGAGTTGTGTCTAACTCTATGTGACCCCATGGACTTTTGTCCATAGGATTTTCTTGGCAGAGATACTGGAGTATTTTGCCATTTCCTTCTCCATTTCATCTTACAGATGAGACACTGAGGCAAATAGGGGTTAAATGATTTGTCCAGGGTCACAGAAGCTAGTAAGTGTCTGAAGCCATATTCCGACTCAGATCTTCTTGACTCCAAGCCTGGTGCTATATCCACTATATCACCTGGATGTCCCAAAAGATACATACATATGTATGTATATATGTGTGTATTTACATATTTACACACACACACACACACACACACACACACACACATATATATACCCATACCCACACACCAAAGTACTTTATATTTAATACCAGAATTAATTGGGAGTTGCTGGTGTTTGAGTAGGGGGATGGCATAGTTAGACCTGTGATTTAGGAAAATCTTTTGGGGGGCAGCTCTGTGGAAGATGGATTGGAAAGGGCAAAGACTGGAGGCAGGGAAACCAATTTGAGGTTATTGTAATAGTATAGGCAAAAGGTGATGGAAGCCTGGACTAGATTAGTGGATGTGTGAGTGAAGAGAAGATGATGCACATAAGAGATATTGTAAAGGTCATAATAGCAGGTGTGAGGTGAGTGAAAGGAGGGAGCTGAGAATGGTATCAAGGTTGTAAACCTGGGCAACTAGAATGGTGGTGAAGCTTGTAAGAGGAAAGGGTTGTGTCATGCATGTGGGGGCAGGGGAAGATAATTAGTTCTGTTTGGGCATCGTGAGTTTGAGATATCTCTGGGCCATCTAGATGGTGATGTCTAAGAGGCAATTGATGATAAGGTACTATAGCTCAGAAGAGAGACTCTGGCCAAAAGTCAATCTGGATATCGTCTGCTTGGAGCTAATTGAATTCATTGGAGCTGATATCACCAAGTGAAAGAGTATGGATGGAGAAGAGAATTGGGGCCCAGTACAGAGCCTTGAGGTGTGGGGGAGGACATCCACAGTTAGTGGGCATGACATAGCTGAAGAACTAGGAAAGGACATTGAGAAGGTGTGGTCAGGTAGGACTCCAAGGAAAGGCCAATGTCACAAAGACCTAGAGAGGAAAGGATATCCCAGAGGAGGTGATCGACAGTGTCAAAAGTGGCCAAGGGGTCAAGAAAAAGCAAAGAGAAGCTGTTAGATTTGGCAACTAAGAGACCACTGGTGATTTTGAAGAAAGCAATTGATGAGGTTGGAAACCAAATTGCTGAGGGCCTACCAGCACCATCTGTGACCGTTCTGGGGCCTTCTCTCAGGCTGTATATGTGGTAGTGTTGTATCTGAAATGCTTTCAGAACACTTTAGCCTCTCAGTGATACCCTTCAGGAATTGGTTTCTGCACTAAGGTCCCTGCCCATTTATCTCCACATTTGAGTTGTGCCCTCCTTTGGGATCAACCACAGCTTTGAGCCTGGGTGTTCAAAGACTATGGCCAATGAGATTAAAGTCTGCCTTTTTAAATACCCCTATGACCTGGAGTTGGAAAATGGGTGCCCCAAGGGTGAGAATTTGAACACTCAAGGCTTCCTGCAGGTGTTTATGCGGCATTTTCAGTTTTGCACCTTTTGGTTTCAAAATCTTACTAAGTATGAGGGTGATGGGAAATGAAGCCTGCAATGATTTTTTTAAGCTATTCGTGCTAACATGATGAGCTGTTTCTTTGCAAATCAGATAGGGAGAGGTGGGGGTGAGGTGAGTATTATTACAGCTCACTAAATTTAGCCAGCTTACCTTAACTTAGTAAAAACTCACTACCACATTGTTGAATTTTCCCAAGATGTCCTATGATCTGCACCCACTTTTAACCTCCTACCTGAGGGCTATTTTGCTCACAATTGCACTCAATATTTGACTAACAAAATCGATCAACAAGTATTTATTATGGGGTACACCTCAGACTCCTTTGTGAGAATCCAAGGGCTTAATCCTCAAACTTCATACGACCTGTACTAATGAAATATAATTCAGGCTGAAATAATAGAATCATAGATAGAAATCTAGAAGGGATGGTAGAGGTCATCTAATTCAACCTTCCTTATTTTATAGTTATGGAAACTGAGACCCAATGAAGCTAAGTGACTTGCCCATTGTATTGGGTAGAGTTAGTTGCATTGGGGATCAATATCCATGGGTATTGTGTCAAAAACTGAGTTTGAATCCAGGTCCAATGATCTTTCCAAATTATAATAGCTTTTATTATTAATAACAATGACAATAATATAAAACTTTAATAATGACATATAACTTCAAAATTGCGAAGACTTTCTATACCTTCTTTCATTTTAACCTCACAACAACTCTGTGAGATTGATATTATATTATCTTATAATTACAGTTATAGGATGCTATTTATCCTTATCTTACAAATTAGGGAGCTGAGATTCAGAAAACTTAAGTGACTTGCCCACAATCACACAGCTCTTGAGCATGAGAGTGGGATTCAAACCAAGATCTTGACTTCAGGGTCAGCACTCAAATCAATATGCCTCATACCCTAATGTATCATCTGTGGTGTTCATGAATTAGTGAGTATTTATTAAGTATCTACTATGGGTGAGGCACTGCTGTGGGTCTCGTGGGAGATATGAAGAGGAACCCCCAACGGGATAGGATCTGTGCCAGGTACTGTGAGGGCTTTAAAGAAGCATCCCCAATGGGACTGCAAGATCCTAAGGAACTAGGACCTGGTTTTAGACAAAGCCTAATCCCATTCAAAGTAAAATAACAATAAAGGCTTTCAGCAACTCTTCAAGACAATGAGGGAGGTAATGGGATAAGGCAGGGTTAAGTACCAAATGAATGGTACTCCAACTTGGGAACACTTCTTGGTAATGACATTACATCTCTCTTCTTTCCTTACTCCTTTGACCCATTTTGGGGTAAATTCCATAATGAGCCAGAATCAAGGCATCATAACAACACAATGCACTTAAATGTTTATTGATTTTACATGGATCCAGTAAGCAGCTCTAGAGAATGACCTTTCCCTGTAGATCAGAACTTCCCAAACTTACTTGGCCTACTGCCCCCTTTAAAAAAAATATTACTCCCCCCCTTCTTTAACTTTCTTTAACCTTTAGTGGTTTTTTTTAAAAAATTGCATTGTATCAAACAAATATAATTTTTTTAAATGAGGCGCCTTAAATTTAATAATTTATTGTAAATTTCTGGGTTTTTTCCTGCATTGAAATTTTAATGATGCAACATTGTATCATGCAACTATATAATACCATATTGTAAGTCATTACATGCACATATCCTGCTAATGCATGCTGGACTTCCCAACAGTGCGCAGCATGCTGGACTGTGAAGGCTTGCTTGGTAAGATCTGTCAGCGAACTTGACCACTAATCAGTTATAACTTGCATTTTGTGTTTATTTGGAAAACAATGTAATAATTACGACTTTAACTTTTTTACACAACAGATGAAACATGTATGGACAGTTTTTCAAAATTTTCTTCTTTCCTTATGCTTCCACCAACCCCTTATTTTTATTCATTGCCCCCCTAACTGCACCTGAGGCTACTACCATTGCCCCTGGATCATTCCAACACCCCCTGCAGGGGTGGTATCACCCACTTTGGGAACCTATGTGTAATATTGGGCTTTATATTCATTAAACCATATCACACTCTCCTCCCATCCCTTGATGTTCACAGGCATCATCCCTCTTTAAATGTCACTCAATCATCCCTCTCAGATAGCTGACTTTGGCTGTTGTTTGCCTTCTTAAACTGCCATCAGCATATCGCCTGACCTCCTCACCAATGAAAAATTAGCTCCAACAGAGGGTCTTCATCCTTGGGTTCTCTTGTAGGTCTTGCTACCCTTCATCTCTTGTTAGTATATTTTATTTTTCCTTTTCCCTTCTCTAATCTTCCCTAATTCTCAGATCAGTCATTGATAGGAAAAACATAGCCATCTTTGCTACCAAATGAGGAATGGGGAGGGAAGAGAACAGTATTTATCTTATGCTGTCAGGTGCATTATCAGACTTTTTGTCCTTAGACCCAAACTTACCTGAGCCTCCTTGTTCACTAATTTAACCCCTTAATCATTGTGACAATATAGACAATTTTTTACAACAAGATTTGAAAGGAGAGGGGTCACTTCACACCGATGTGACTTTGGTGGATCTGTGGGCCTTAGCTTCCCAGTGAAATTGACAGGTTAGTACACTGGCAAAATGAGGGAGCTGGACACACAATGTCTAATGGCAGTTTTTATTCCAAAATTCCCAAAAAAAAAGGATCGTAGCTCAATTTTAAGCTATGGGTAGAATTTGGGTAAGCAGAAAGGTAGGGGAAGGTATTCTGGGAGAGGACAGCTATGTGAACAAAAAGGAGTGGAGAAAATGAGAGGCAGAAAGATTAAGTAAAACAATCGAGGCAGATGGTCCCCATAGGGGAATGAAAACAGCCTTGTGACAGTCCCACAGTTAAAGACCGGATGCACTCTTGTCTTTAGGTTTTCATCCTGGTTCTCCGCTCATCTGTTTGACCACTCTGTATTCATCCAGGTCATGCTTTGATGTCTCATAGGGTTCTGTCTCCTTCACTTCTTCCTTTACTATTTCACTATGTGACATCATCAGCTCCCATGGATTTAGTGATCATTTCTATGTTGATGATTCTCAGATCTCTTTATCCAGGCTTCACATCTCTGTTGACCCCCCTGTATCATATCTCCAACTGACTATTGCCCATCCAGAACTGGATGTCCTCTAAGTCTCAACATTTTGGAAACTGAACTCATCTTTCTCCCCAAACCTTTCCCTCTTCCTAACTTCCCTATTACTGTTTAGGATACTGCCATCTTCCCAGTCACTCAGGATCGAAACCAAAACCGGATGTGTCGTCTTCTACACTTTTTCACACACCCCTCCCCCATATCAATCAGTTGTCACATCCTGTTGATTTTATTTTTGTAATACCTTACATACATCTCCTTCTCTCCTCTGATACTGCCACCACTCTAAGGCAGGCCTTTATTACCTCAAGCCTGGACGATTGCAATAGCCTGCTGGTTGGTCTACCTGCAACAAATCTCTCCCTATTCCAGTCTATCTTTCACTCAGCCATCAAAGTGATCTTCCAGAAGTACAACTCTGACCATGATATCCTGCTACCCCTCCCCCACTCCCTGGGGTAGCTCCCTATCACCTCCAGAATCAAATGTAAAATTCTCTGTTTGGCTTTCAGATCCTTTCATAAGAAGGATACAACTGAGTCTCAGTTGCCAGTGTGGAATTAGAGTGCCTCGGGTGTAGTGAATCTTCAGGTTACCCATAGTGAAAGATGAAAGGGGGTTGGTGATCCCACAAAAGGCTGCTCTCTGGACTTGGCACAGCCAAGTGGTGCCAAGCTCTCATTATTCTTCTTAGTTCAGTGAGTGGGAAGTATGAGTCCTTACTTCATGCATCAGGGCAGCTCAATGACATTGGCAAAGGTAAGGGGTTTTAATAGTGAAGCAGAAGTGGGATGGGAACATTTCTCATGGATCCAGGCATGTGCTCTGGGACCTTCTGGTGGTACCTGTATGAATCTTCTTTGGTCCCTTAGTCTTTGTGATGGGAGGAGAGGTATGTGTGTTGTGTTGAAGACAATTGGTGATCGAACCCAGAAAAATATTCCTCTCAGCAGATTGTAAAAACTGTAGAAGAACCTTCCTCCTTTTATCTTTAAAAATTAAAAAAATTCATCCTTTCATAACCTACCCTCCATACCTTTCCAGTCTTCTTACACCCTCTCCCCTACTCTGTGATCCAGTGACACTGGAATCCTTGCTATTCCTCAAAGAACATATTTCACCCATCTCCAGACTCCAGGCACTTTCGCTGGCTGGCTGTCCCCCATGCCTAGAATGATTTCCCTCTTCATCTCTACTCCCTGACTTCCTTCAAGTTGAGCTAAAATCCTGTAAGAAACCTTTCCTGATCCCCCTTCATTCCCGTGCCTTCCTTCTGTGGATCATCTCCACTTTATCCTGTCTAGAGCTTGTTTGTACATAGTTCTTTTCATGTCTCTGTCATTAGACTGTGAGCTACTTGAGGGCAGGGATGGTCTTTTGTCTTTCCTTTTGTCCTCAGGGCTCAGTATGGTTTCTGGCACATAGTAGGTACTTGATAAATATTCATTGACTGACCTCATTTGATCATCGGAGTCATCCAGCTAAAGGAAAAGATGATACTTCTCAGGGTGAACTCTGGAGTAGTTATTAGGGGTGGGGCAAGAATAGGGAAGAGCCTCGGATCTCCAGGGAGGCTCTTTCAGGCTACCTACAGTGAAAGAGGAAAGGGGGCTGATGATCCTACAAAAGGCTGCTCTCCTTTCAGCAAGGCTTCTCCTCCCCACCCCCCCATTCTTCTACCCACCATCACTTTCCAGACCACCCCTCCCTTGCTCCTTCTCCCATTCCACACCCATGCCAAGATTTTTTTTTATTTTTTTTGCTGATTCAGGTGCTTGGAAATCTTATTCTTTTACTTAGCCTTTTGGTTTATAGGGTCCAGAGCTGGATGACAGCAGACAAAAGTCCAGTTTGGAATACAGGAATGTTCTTCTTCCCCATAAACATTTAGTCATTATGTGCTCTTGGCACCGCTGAGAAGCAGAATCCTGACCAATTATAGTCACTGAAAACACATGGCCATCGTTTCACAAGGGGAAAAAGTGGTGACGACCAAGGCAATGATCACAATTTTGCTGATGCTTGAAAGGAGGACGGCTGGCCTCTGCCGTGTGTGTGTGTGTGTGTGTGTGTGTGTGTGTGTGTGTGTGTGTGTATTTGGCTCTAAATCACCCTCCTTCTTCTCAAACACTGAAAGCCTGACAGGGTAACTTGCCCGGCAAGCCTTCTCCTGTTAGTAGCTCTGTCTGCACACTCACCCGGCCTTAAAACCTTGGTGCAAACTTTGTCTCCACTCTCATTCTCTCTTTCCATAACCAGTCTAGCTTCTGAGGCCTCTTGATTCTATCTTCTTCAGTATTTCTCGCATCCATTCCCTCTCCTACTACCATTCTTATTCAGACCTTTATCGCTTCTCACCTGGATTGCTATGATAACATCCTTCACTAGTTTCTTTTACCTCAGGTGCCACCTAATCTATGAAGCCTCTCTTGATTCTCTCTCCTCCCTGGTATTCTAGAAGAATGTTGTAGCCAGAATGGCCTTTGTTTTCTTTGAATGACTCAGCTTACCTCATTGAGCCTCTGGACACTGTGGCTTGCTCTTCCGGGGCAGGACCAGACAACTTCCTGTGTGAGGAGTCATGGGGCTGGCTGAGGGGAGGTGTTAACCTCTACCCTAGGGGGAGGGGCCAACTCAAGAACCAATCAGCCCTGGTCATTCAGGTGGTGCTTGATGATGTCAAAAACTCTATAAGAGGGGAGAGGACAGCTTGAAGATTCTCTTTTCCTTTTCCGGTTGGAGCCAGCGACAGTTACGACAGTTACGTCAGTTACAGCCACAGCCACAGACACAGCTGAAGCAGGAGCTGCCAGTAGCAGAGCTAACCTACGGGAGACAGCTGAACAAAGACTTCAGGCCATTACAGCGACAGTTACAGCGACAGTTGGAGCCAGAGGCAGTTACAGAGGCAGTTACGACAGTTACGTCAGTTACAGTTACAGCCACAGACACAGCTGAAGCAGGAGCTGCCAGTAGCAGAGCTGACCTACGGGAGGAAGCTGAACAAAGACTTCAGGCCAGTGGGTAATCTTATTACCATCGAGGGGGAAGCATGATTTTGCTTTACGCAATCATGCTTCTCTGTAGCCTCCTGGTTACTCTTGCAAGGCGTACTTATTGGGCCTGGAAGCTTTTGATCAACATATCAAAATGGGGTTGCTGGTTCATGGGTTGGTTACTGTGGAGCCTAAATAAATGTTTTGATTCTTCTGCCTTCTACTTTGAGAGTTTCTTATATCCGGCGGTTCCGAACCTTTCAGACATGTTTATGATCCTCTTTGAGATTATAAACTCGGCCCTCCTAATACAAATGTAAGCTCCCTTAGGACAGGGACAGCCTCACTTTCATATTTATTTCCCTAGCTCCTAGGTGGAGCCATAGTGCACAAAACATGGGGCCTGGAATCAGGACTTGAGTTCAAATCTGGCTTCAGACATGCACTAGCTGTGTGACCCTGGGCAAGTCACTTAACCCTGCTTGCCTCAGTTTCCTCATCTGTAAAATGAGATGGAAAAGGAAATGGCAAGCCACTGAAAGATCTTTGCTAAGAAAACCCCAAATGGGGTCATCAAGAGTCAGACAGGACCAAACAACAACAGAGTTCCCAGCACTGTCATGTAGTAGGCACTTAATAAATGATTGCTGTCCCCACATGTGGTGGCGTTTTTGTTTTTCAGTAATATCTTAGACTCTTGATGACCCCATTTAGGGTTTTCTTGGCAAAGATCTTGGAGTGGTTTGCCATTTCCTTCTCCAGCTCATTTTACAGATGAGGAAACTGAGGCAAACAGGGTTAAGTGACTTGCCCAGGGTCACACAACTAGTGTCTGAAGCCCTATCTGGACTCAAGAAGATGAGTCTTCCTGACTCCAGGCCCAGCACTCTATCCACTTCGCTACATTGCTGCCCCTACATACATATCTTACCCATCTAGAAGTGATCCTTCCCATCTTGAACTTCTCAAAAGCGACCCTGTTTTAACCTTTTCTATGCATGCAATCATTTGTACTATGGTTATTTCTAAGATAATATTTCTTCTCATCCCTCTGTGTAGCTTTGTGTATATTTTACATTTATCTCTGTATAATAGTATGTTCTCCCCTCTCCTCAGGATAGTGTAGGCTTGTTGAGGGCAATCACTTAAATATCTGAACTTGAATTCCAAACATCTAGCACCATGTTGTACTCACAGGAACTGCTTAATATGTGTTGAATTAAATTGAATCCCACCCTTATACATATGTGTTAGATTACAAACTCTCTGAGGGCAGGGACAGTATCATCTTTAATCTTTATATCTTCCCAGCCTGGCCTTGTGTGCCTTACATGTAGCATAAGCTTAATAAATGTGCTTGCAGCAAAATGAATTGATCTAGGACCTTCTTTCTGCAGGCCCAGATTCCTGACGACTCCATCTGTGATATTTCGCCTTCAAATTTTAATCCTCTCATTCCACTGGATGTGCAGCAAGGCAGGGTCTGGATGCACAGTTAAAACCACCGGTGAGTACCCTAGATAAGTGGGTAACATGATCACCCCGGATGTGTTTGGAGACAGAGTATAGCTAGTATTGCCAATTAAGGAGATTTGCAGGGTGTTTGGGGAGCCATCTGCATGATGTATAAAGTTACTCTATATCAATAGAGATGAAAGACACCCTGGGCTTCCCCTAGATACCAGTCTCCGGGATGCCTCGGTTCTAGTTAATTTCCATTGACTCTGTATGATCATGGCTGTTTCACAAGGCTACCATTCCGGGGCTGGAGGGGAGGGACCTCAGGGGCCATCCAGTCCCACCCCTTTCTTTTATAATTAAGGGAACCGAAGTCTAGTGATATTAATTGACTTGCCCAAAGTCACTTGCCCTCATGACTTAGTTTCATGGGATGATAAATTTAGATCTGAAGAGAACCTTAGAGATTATCTAATCAATCTCTTAATTTCGCAGCTAAGAAAACTGAGGCCTAGAGAGGGGTTTTCTTGGCAAAGATCTTGGAGTGGTTTGCCATTTCCTTCTCTAGCTCATTTTACAGATGAGGAAACTGAGGCAAACCTGGATTCTCCAACTCCAAATCAAAGACTCTTTTCAATTTACCACATTAGTCCCTACTTTCATATGGGGACAACCAATAGAGATGATGGAAATCAGCAATCCAATTCTTACTCCCCTTTTAGCTTAACTAATAGGGATCTGGGGATGCAGGGAAAACACTCTTTTTATAACTTCCGTGGGGGAGGAGCAAATTTTAAACCTGAAGGTCAAGTAACCAAGGCTGACTATCTGAGGAATAAATAATATTCTGAATTCCTTAGACTAAAGAGTTTATTTAAATACAATTGGTAGCCACATAAATACATCCTAAAGGTATTATCAAGCATGGCAGTCTTCTCTAACAAAAATCCCATTATGGTTTTGAGGGGGACAGACCTCGTGAGGACATCATTAGGAATCTAGTACTTCATCCTTATCTCAGCAAGCCCCTGCTACTCCTGCTTGGATGGAGCTCTAATTGGCTGACCTGAAACACAGAGTATAAAACCTCTCTGATTAAAATGGCCTGCACGAAAGATGCCACGGCAACCTGGGGGCTAGAGCGCTAATGTGATTGTGTTATCTGTTGCTGCTATTGCTGATTGCTTCAGACACGGTTAATGCACAGATTATGTACTTTTACTTGAGCCATGCAAATTGGCTTGGGTTCACAGGCCTGAAAGCAATTTGCTCAGGGCCCAAAGCAATTAGGCTGTGAGCACGTAAACATTTTAATAATACAAAAGGAAAATGGGACCTATCATGCTAAAACTTCCTCAGGCTCCTGGGCTTCACCACCTCTAGAAACCTCACTGTTATGATGCTAAAAACTGTCCCTGATCCTTTTGACTTGAGAACAGTTGTACAGTATAAATAGAAGGGATGCTGGATTTGAAGTCAGAGTACGGACATGGGTTCAAATCCTATGTCTGCTACTTATTGTATTTATGACCTTGATCAAATCACTTTTAAGTCTTAGTTTTTTCCACATCTGTAAAATGAGATTGTTGCATTGATCACCAAGGACCTTTCCAGTTTTGATCTATGAAACCCTATAGAATGGTGCCTTGAATTCCCATTCTGGCTTTACCAATGACTAATCATCCAAGCTTCTGTTTGTCACTCTTGGAAAGAGTTTTGGCTCTGGGATCAGAGAACCTGGATTCAAATATTGCCTCTGATGCTTACAACCTGTGTGACCTTGGACAAATTACTTCACTGCTCTGGGCTTCAGTTTCCTCACTCTAAAATGAGGAGGGTCAGACTAAGTGTCCTCTGAGGTTCTTTCCAATCTACGGTCATATGATTCTTGGACCTCACTTTTTTGACTACTACTCCAGTTCTAAAAGGGAAGAAATGAAGAAATCCCTATGAAGAAAGGGATTTTTGAGTTGTCTCTTTTTTAAAAGGAAGAAAAATGATGAACAAATCTTATACGTTGAGAAGACTGGTAGAAAGAGCTCACCAATTAAAAAAAAACCTCCTAAATGAAAATGAGCCTTTGCTGTTTGTAGACATAAGACAGCTTAAGGAAGGTGACCTTGTTTGACCTTGTTCTTTTATTTTGATAGCTATATTTTAATATAACTGGCTTCCTATATAACTCTATGTATTTTATGTTATTTGTTTAAAAATATTATTCTGAGAAGGGATCCCAAGGTTTCATAAGACTACTCAAGGGATCCATTACTCAAAAGAGATTAAGAACCCCCGGCTTAAGGGATAAACATATTTCTTTTCTTTTTTAAAAAAAAATGTATGAATGGATATTTCACAAAAGCCCAACTCAACTTTTCTAGTAATAATCTGAATTTGTTTAACACGACCAAGAAATGTCTTTGAGAAATGTTCCACATTTGCACAAAGAGAGTTTGGGAGTGTTGCAAAATAAACCAATGAATGTTTTTAGATGCTGTTTGAAAAGGGCATGATGATGAATTCCATAGGGAGATGTGGAAGCAGCTTGGCCTAGCAAACTGACTGTACATCTTGGCATCTGGCATGCTGAGTGGTAAGAGAAGATCTGACCACACTCAGCCAAACTCTGTCTCTTTAAAGTGGAAATAATGGTATTCGTTTACCTCAAGGGAGCCTGGTATGGATTACTGTGGTTGTCATTATTATTGTACCATCGAAGGGGATATAGGGTCTTCTACAATTAGCCATATGAATTTAGACACCATAGCAGTTATAAAAAACAGAAGGTGAAACTGGGGAAGTGACCAAACATGCTTTGCTTATCACCAGATTTCTTTTTACCTTTAATTTGGTATCGGAAGTATTTTCCCTTATATCCTATGCAGTTCTCAGCCTCTCAAGACAATGGAGGAATCCAGTGCCCTGAGAAGTTTCATTCTGATATTGATTAGCTTTTCCTTCTTTCCTTCTCTTTTTTTCTTTGGTGGGGTTGGGGTGGGGTGTGGAGGAGGGAAGGGAGAACAAGGTTCTACCAGTGGACATGAAGCCAGTAGCTAGTGGTTTTTGTCAGAGCTTCATTTGTTGCGGAACTAGTTGAATGTGAGAGATGTGCTCCACTGGGCAAGAAAATTTACATGGTTAAGGTATGCCTATTTGGATGACCTAATTCCTGGCTTTTTAAAGTATATAGCCTCAGTCAGTATTGGTTACTTCCATATATTAAAATCATTGAAGCTTCAGGGAAGGGAAGAGGATGGAAGAGAGAAAGGAAGAAAGGAAAAAAGGAAGGAAAGAAGGAACCTAGTTGTGAAATCTGGCACCTGAGTTTTTAATAGGTTTCTTTTCTTTGAAAGATTTTTCCAGTGAACTTGACTGTTGAGATAACATGATTGTTGTTATCTAGTCCTTTGAGAAGACAGAGGCGCTTAAAGAAAAGTGATTCTCAATTCAAGAAATTGCCCATTCCTTTTCACACTTAGACGAAATTAACACTGGCTTATCCAATAGTTCAGTGGATAAACAGTCTTCTTTGGGGTGGGGTGAGATGGGGGTGGGGGTGGGAAGGAAAGAGGAACAAGCAGAAAAAAAACAAAATAAATAGCACATATTCAAAATCAGCTTCATAGCATTTTTTTTTAATGTCCTGGCTTTTTTCCAGGTTCTAAGGGTGGGGGAGGGTATTGTTTCTTTGTGGCTTAGCAAAGAGGAGGAAGAGGAGTCTGTTCTATTTCCTTAAAAATAAGAGACTCCTTTCTTTTTACAACATAGTAAATTAAGCGCTTTCGATTCTTTATCTGACCATGCATAGTCTTGAGGGAGCATCTCCAGTAAGCTGGGCTGTTTCGCTCTCTTTGGGGACATGGTGACAGTGGAGATGTAGAAAGCTACTATTTGCTTGTTATGTATGTCTTCAAAACCCTGAATAAGCAGTCCTTTCTATCTGGTAATTTTTAAGCATTTTTTTGCCGTTTGGCTTGGAGGGGTGTGTGTGTGTGTGTGTGTGTGAGTGTGTGTGTGTGTGTGTGTGTGTGTGTGTTTGTGTTTCTTGAGGGGAAGGGATAAATAGTAGGATGTGGAAAGATCCTTGAAATTTTTATTTTATTTACAAAATTTAATTTCCCACTATTTACTTTTTGTAATCTTCATAGAAGACAGTTCTAGTTTATTATACCCAGTCTAACCAGATACCATTAATCTTGAAGACCAGGGGGTGTGGTGGGGTGCGGTGGGGAGGAGAAATGTCGAGAAAGATGGTGGTATGAAATTGGGTATTTGGACAGATGAAACGAAATGTTCCAAAAACATGTCAGCCCTAAAAACTCTAGCACCTTGGTGCCTGCATTGACTTCCATGATGTCACTGTCTAATCTTAGCTAAGAAAAGCCTCGGAGAAAAACAAAGAAAGATTGCATCCCAGCATAACATGGTTTCTTCACGTACAGTATGTACCCTAGTCTTCTGGAATTCGCCGTTGTGAGTTGGGGCTTTCGATTTAATTATTTTTCTGGGTGGGGGGGGAGGAGAGAAAAATAATCATCGTTGCCTTCCCTTGCTCTGACAGTCTATGGCATGCTGCAAGTCTGTGTGTTATATGTAGGTCAATATCCTTTAGGTTCGCTTTTATAATAGCCTGCTGTAAATTGAAAAGAACCCAGCACAAAATACATTTCCTTTACTGTGTTTTATTGTGCTCCTAAATGAAACCAAACTATTTACATTTCAACAAAATTCTGTCCAAGACAGTACCTGCCACCTCTGCATATCTAACTGATATATTTAGCCGATATATTTACTCTGCTCGTGTCGTGGTTAGCAGCATATCGCTCAGACAGAAACAGCTGATCATGCACCGAGACCCCATCCTTCTATAATCCTAACAGTACCATTAAGGATTCTGCAAAATGATGTCTAGATGCTCCACCGGCCATTAAAATGAATATTTGTTTAATGCCTGTGCTAGCTTTAACATTTTTGTTAAAAAAAATCTAAGGTTTAACATTCACAATCTATGAAACACACCCAGGACCGAATACATACTGTCTGAATTCTTTCTTCAAGAAGAGGATATTACAGTGTGCTTGCCAGTCTTTCTTCATTAGCAAAAGGATTGTTTTATTCTCAGAAGCAGGAAGATCCAGCCACTTGGAAAAGGGTTTGAAATGCCTACCACTGTGTGGTTGCAGAATTTGGAGTTCACCAAGCGGTGTTTAGTGATTGGACTCATCTTGCATCACCAGTTGGTGACATTTTTCTTTGTTCCCTCCTACCCAGTTGAACCAAGACTGTAGCTGATATGCAATGTCACTTACAACATTAATCAGATACTGCATTTAAGGTGAGCGGTCTCTTGCCTCCTCCTTTCCTAGAGCTATGCTGCAGTATGTGTCTTCCCCTTGACAGCCGAAAAGGGCAGGCAGGATTAACATTGCTTGTGCTGTGTGCATGCTGTGTATAGAATTCATTATACGTTGCCTAGTATTTCAAATGTGAGTATGTAAATGCTCTGTGTGCCATATCATCTGGTAGGGAAGACTTGTTTTTGCTTCTGTAAGGGCTGAGATATTTAAACATCACCTTTCAGTTCTGTTTTCATTTGCTCCTGGCTGTTTGCTTGTCATCACATTCAAAATAGAGTTTCATTCTCCCCCCTCCCCTTTTAAAGCAAAATCCCCAAAAAACAAAAACAACAAAAAAAAAACCCAACAACCAAAAAACTGCTTCCAGATGGTGTCACCCTTTTCTTCCTGCATTTGCTGTCATTTAAATAATGAATGTTGTATTCTTAATTAATGTGAATATCAAATTAGAGCATCTGAAACTTACATCTTTATTATGCAGGTAGGAGGCACGTCAAATCTATTTTTAACTCTTGTGCAGTACACATCGTGTGTCGATGGGGCTCTGGTTCTCAAATTTAGATTTTCAGCCCTGGTAGTCCATAGGTTGATTTTCAGCAAATGTGACAAGTGGCCTTTGCAGTGGTCAGCTCCAGGCTTTCCAACTCTCAGAGGAGCGAGGAAAAAAAATCCAACAAACCCACCTCCTTGGTTGCAGCTTCGGAGAAATCTTGGATGAAGACATCCCCCCATCCTGTTCTCCTATTGATAAATTCAGTTCTCGTGATCACAGTACATTCAAGCTGTTCTCCGTATGATTTTTTGACAACTGCATCTAAAAATTGTGAGCAAGAAGACGGGGAGTTCAGTTGGTCTCCATCGCTTTTACATAAAGATGGCAGAGTGTGCTGCCATGCTGGCACGGCACTGAGGGAGGTTGAAATTGCAGGTAGGTTGAAATTTGCATGTTTTGTAGATTTCTCAAGCCAATGTAGCAGGCATAGGAATGGGTTAGACTATGGCTTTTGGAACAACAGTGAACTAGAACAGTTGTGGCTTTTTTTTCCCCTAGCAACTTAAATTGGGTAGTCTTTCCTTTTGACATAGTTGTTGGTATTTTTTTTAACTTGTAAACAGATTCTGCTGTAAAAGTAAAAAGATTCCATCCTTGAAAAATAATCGCGTAGGAAAGGTGTGGCGCTATTTAGTTAACAAAGGAATTTTTGAAAAGGCTTTTCATTCAATCCCATTTTAAACTGAATCTGAAAATTATTGGGTTTCTGGTGAAAATGTCAAAATACGCAAACAAGTTAAATAAGGGAAATGAAAAATATTTAAATTTTTCAAAACGGACTTTAAACGTACTATGTAGAAGAGGACAATAAAGGTATTTTTGTTAAATGTGCAGAAATAAGCCCATTATGTGGGGTTTTTTCTTTAATTTTTTAGGCTGTGGAGGGTAGATTTTTCAATGGAGGAAAGAGGAAAGATATAGATGGCCCTGTCAGCTAAAACCAACTCTCGGTGACCCACTGTAATGGATTATTTCATAAAAAGTAGCCAAAGACTAGAGAATAAATAGCTATGGTTACGTAAAACCTAAATTCTAGTCTCTTCTCAGATGAATTATTACAGGCTCTTTCCTTTGAGCACAACTTCTCAAAAATATTTTAGTTCCAAATTAATACTGGGCCAGAACCTGTTTCCTTGGCAACCAAACCCTGTTTAAAAATGCAATAATAAATATGCAAAAGAAGCCCATTAAATTTTTTTGATGCAAATATGAAATAGGAATTTTACAGTTCTTTTCGTTCCTTTTCCAAAAGAAGGATGATCTAGTTTTGAGATTTCCAGGCGGTTTCTTGACCCTAAAAACCCATGCCCTTTGCCTCAGAAGCTGCATGTATGCCAAAAGCTTGAAGGTTGGAGGGTTTTTTCCAGCTCTGTACTCATTACTGTCAAAAGTGGGGTTTTCTTTATAACCTGCTCAGAGCTGCTGGCCAACGTTTATGTATAAAGGTGTAGTTTCATTATCACTGATGCACCAGTACCTCTAACATGAAAGGCATTTCGGAAATCCCAAGAATCAGAATATGCTTCTGCCTGGGGTTCCTCCCCCTACAATCACTTTATTCAGCACAAAGGGAACCACGGAGCTTTTAGGAGACAAGAACCCAAATCAGAGCCCTAACCCCCAAGTGAACACAGCACATGTTTTTGTTAGGATGCTTGGGAAGGAAAGGTGAAGATGAACCTGACACCTCTCTATGATCTGGATGGAGACCATGGAGATTCTAAGCTATCTTTGTCAAGAATGGCTTTATTCATAGAGCCTGATTAACATGTCTTGGTAGTATCTGTAAAAATCAAACCTGTATGGGCTAATGTCCTTTTGTAAGTAGGTTTCAATATTTTGCGAGGAATCTTTCAGGCTGATTGCAATTAGAACATGATTCATTTCCCCATGGCTCTGTTCTCTGAGCTTGAGCTTGAAATCTCTTTCCTGCAAAGCTTAAAAAAAAAAAATCTGTACTGCTCGGAAGCCATTTTCTTTTCTTACCCTTGACTTTAAAATGACTAAGTACATTTTGTGCATTGCCGACTCAAAACTGAAAGGAACTAGGAGCAGCACAATCGCAGCGAATGCCCATTTGTTTTAGCACGAGTCACAGGACCAATTTCCCCAGTATATAGTGCATCGTAGCTTATTTGGAACAGATAATGAGCCCTGCATTTGTAATTAAAACATCATTGCTATTGAACAAGATTACAAGTACCATGTCTGCCTATTTTGATAGGCTAGCACTAATTAACCCTTTGGCACCTGTTTGAATCTTAATTACAGAATTAGATAAATACAATAAAAATTATTTCACCATTAAAAGAAAACCCGATCAGTTCTACAGTAGATTTCCCAGGGTTCATAAGGAAGGGAGCCTTTTTATTTTTAACTTGAAACCAGTGGGCATTACTATGTCACAGGTTTGCCTCCTTCCAGATGTTTCTAGACTGATTACAGAGTCAGTGTTCTATTGGGTTTCTGCTCAGGATGACGTTTAAGAAAACTAAAAGAGGTAGAAAGCCATATTTGTGTGATGGGGAATAAATAGTACCATTGCAATTCACATAAAACAAATACTGGATGGAAAAAAGGTAATCGAGTAATCCAGAATGACTCTTCTTGATTTCTTTGTTGTGTTTTGGCCTTTGTGCTTGCCCTTCTGTTTGAGATGGCCACCTACATACAACAAAGCCTTGAGCTTTTCTTAACCTCTCTACTCATAATAATTACAGGCTTTCCAGGATGCTGGAAAAGCTTCCTGTCAATTATAATGGGTGGCAATTATTCCCCAAGATGAAGATGATTTCTCTTAGAAAATCAGCTTCTATTATTTAGAAGGTCAGACCTTAGTTCTCTGCCTTTCTCCTCCACCCCTTTTATGGCTAAGGTGTTTTGAAGGTCAGGACAAGGTAGGTATAGCTGAGAGAGTATAATAAAAAATAATAATTCATCCCAGATGGATTAATTTCTGATTTTCTGTGAGGATAATAGGTAGTATTTTTCCCTTTTTGGAGGAGGAAAAAATTTATTTTTCCAAGTTTTCTGCCTTACAGAAAATCTGAGACATCTGTTGTTGAGGGATACCAATGTGGATACCCTTAATTATATTGTAGAGCATTATCTGTCTGCCAAGACCACTCCTATTTATTGGTTTTCCTGGTAGATAGCAGAGTAGTATTATCAAACAAGAGTTCTCCTTCATTGCTTAGTTTGGAGAAAAGGAGCTAAGAGAGAGTCTAATACCTTTCTCTTAGGCTGGCTCCATTCTTGGAATGGTCTCCTGCCTCGCCTCTACTTCATATGGCTTTCTTTAAAGCACAACTCGGGCTGCTTCTTCCACGAGGTCTTCCCTGATCTGCTAGTGTTCTCACCTTCCACCTAAAATTGCTTTCGATGTATTTTTGTACTTTCATGCTTTTCTGTGGTGCTTGTCGCTTTCTCCCAATAGACTGTTACACTCATTGAGAGCAAGGACTGTTGTATTCTCAGCACCTAGAATTGTGCCTGACACATATCAGATGTGAAATAAATACTTATTGGATTGAATTTAGCATTAAATCATGCTTAGCATGGAGCATACACACTTGTGGATGTGTCAGATTCAAGCTATCCATTTCTCCTGGGAAAAGGCATTCTTAACAATAGTTTTTCAATATTAAAATGTGTGTAAAAGTAGTTCATTTTGATAGATGCTCAGACAGGAAAGCTTTTTTGTTGTTGTTATTGATTTGTTTAATCTTCAATATTCCAAACTTAGGCTTGGGGAGAAGTAGACCAAGGCTTCAGAAGCCAATTTCCTAAAGTGACTTTGGGGCCACTATGCTGTATGGGTTCCATTGTCCCCTATAATCACTGTCACCAGCTTTAGCACGAGTTCCACTGTAACTGAAGACACTGCAGCTCTCATTCAGGATGCAATTGTAACATTCATCTAGCATATATCTCTAGCTCTTTAAGAAACCCTTGCTCTTCTTGGGGATCCAGAGAAGCAGGAGCTTTTGTGGCGGGGGTGGGGGGGTGGGGGGGTGGTCTGCAGGAAATTTCTGGGGTATTGCTTTAGGGTATTTTGCAGGGGAATTCTGGAATTTAAATCTAGATTTAGAGCTGAAAAGGAGACTAGACATCATCCAGTTCAGATCAGGAAACTCATCTTGCCCTAGACCATTCAAGTCGTGAAATATCATGGGCGTGGCATAGTGGAAGGACAGCTGGATTTAGGATCTCCTGCTCATTTGCCACACCTTTCCGGATCTGTTTCCTTATCTGTCAAAGGAGGGACTTCTACAAGGTAGTCTTTAAGGTCTTTTCTAGCTCTAAAATTCTGTGGTATTCTTTAAATGTTACTTTTCTGGTTTATGTAAAGGGAAGATTTTTTTTTTTCCTGAAGTGGCTGTCTTCTGCCTTTCTTTGTATCCCTGGTGCCTTAGATGGATGCTAAATAAATGCCTGTTGACTGACTGCCTGACTGGTTGACCAAGCCCTCTTGCCAAATGGAATTGTGTTCAGGTTTTATTGAAACCTCAGGGCTTTGAGACAAATGGTCTTTTCTGTTAGTGGTTTTCTGGGTATATTACTAATTCCTCCTAGCCTAGCTGACAGCAATGCCCTTCTCGTTAAAGCTTTTATTCTCTGTCTTATTAAAAATCGGGTCCTTTTATAGACATTCCAGCTGTTTGTTCAGAATGCTTTGCTGATGATAGTTGGGAGGCCAATGGGAATTGGTTTCCTTGGTCAGGTTACACATATAGTATTTGATTTGAGAAACGTCAGCTTTCAGCGTCATCCAAAGTTAAATTCTCAAAGCTGAAATTTTTTACTTTATTTTTTAATTTTAAAAAATCTTATTGATATCTTTTGGTTTTTTTGCACCACCTTCATTTCTAAATACATCTCTTCTCCCTCCCCCATTATTCATCAAGCCATCCCTCATGAGGAAAAAACATTTTTAAAGGACAAAAAATCTGATAAGCAAATCTAATCATCGCATCAACTAAGTCTTACTGTCTATGCAAGGCTTCATACCCATAGTCCTCCACTTCTCCATAGGGAAGGAGGTACATTTTTTTTTTCATTTCCTCTTCAGGGACAAGCTTGCTCGCAATAATTACGCAGTGTTCAGTTTTGTTTTTCACTTCATAGCTGGATTTATTCTCTTTTTCATTTGTCAGAGGTGATCTGACAGTTACATTATGAATCATCTTCTTTCACAGTATATTGAAAAAATCTAGTGATAGAACATAAATTCCTTGAGAGTAAGGACTGTGTCGTTTTTGTCTTTGTTCCTACAGTACCTAGCACAGTGTCTGGTCCATAGAAAGTACTTAATAAATACTTACTGAATGATGATTTCCATTTTGAGTGGTCCAAAATGGTTCTCTCCTCATTTAGCCAAGACTCAGCTGAACATTTGAGGGGAAGTATGCCTTATCTGTAAAAGAGCATGCTTCTGCATATGGGCCAAAGAACATTATGCATATATCCTCGTATACATAAGAATAGCTCATTTGGTGTTTATCACTTACAAAGCATTTTCTTTACATCAGCCTTGTGAGGTTGAGAGGGAAAATATCATCACCCTCATTTTATAGCTTCGAAAACTGAGACTTAGATTGCATCTAACTACCACAGTCAAATAGCTAGCAAGAAAGAGGAGCCACCATATCATGACCCAAGTCCTTTAACTTCACATGAAAGGCTTTATATTCTGACATGTGCCTGTTTTATAGATACCTTCTATTTGTATATTTTTCATGATTTTTGATAGGTCGTTGGCCTCTTTGTAATATTGAAGACTGCCCTTCGGTGGTTGTGGTTGTTGTTGGTGGTGGTGGTGGTGGTGTGTGTGTGTGTGTGTGTGCGCGCGCACACGTGCGCATGTGCCGTGTGTGCTTCTGAAGTTGCTACTTGGGACCCTACCTCTTCTTCTCCTGGGCTTCCTGAGACAGTGTGGCTCCAAATGGGCCAATAGCCACCAATGTCCTTGCTGTACTCCACTGCAGTAGGCCTAGCACGCCAGTGACCACTATAAAATGGCTGCCATCTTGTGTGTACCTGAGGTTGAGAAATGCAGGGTTAGAATGAATTTGTGATGCACATGAGGTGGTTTTGCTTTTTAAAGGTGATTTTTGCTTTTGGAATGTCAGAGTGCTGACTATGGGTCGTCTCCCTTCCCTGCTGGCTGTCCCCTGAAAGATCCATGGGTATCATTAAATCAAAGCCTGTTTCCAGGGACTTGCGCTTATTGGATTACCTTGGTCTATCATTGCCTTAGCACAAGTATCTCTCTGACTAGAAGGATTGCTCTTTTGATCCCTAACTCATACATCTTTTCCCTTTATGATCTATTTCTTTTATGTGTTTTCTTGTTGTAAGAGGCTTTGACACCCCAAATATCAGCTGCCATCAGAGGCCTATCAAGGGCTCCTGTTAAGGCCCTGAATTCACCCACTCCTGGCTACCAATTCAAATATAGAAAAACCTCAGGAGTTTCATTATTGTCTAAAATAATAAAACAAAAATAGTTCCATACTCAGCCTGTGGGCACCAAAGAAATCCTCCATAAAGGAAAGGGGTTGGACCAGGTGGTCTCTGAGCCTCTTTTCATCTCCAGAATACTAGGATTCTTAGTATTTCTTAACCTGCCCCAAACTCACACCAGATCTAAACTCCTGCCCTATTTGAGGCCTAACAATTGTGTTCACCTTTGCCAACTCAAGAGGATGATATAGAGTCCTGGCTGGAAGGCCTTCTATGTTCATTGAGAGAGAGAAACAAAACAAAAACCACCAATTTAGAATATGGTGAAATCCCAGAGGGGCAATGGCTTTTTTCTCCTTTTCTCTTCTTCTGGGGGGGGTGGGAGAGAACCTTTATTAGGGCAAAAGGAAGAGCCTTGTCATCGACTGAAAGACTTTCTGCAAAAGTGACACTATCTGGGAAGGAATTTGAAGGAAGAAAGGGTGATCATTTGGCAGGGGGAAAAAAGGGAGAAATTGCTATTAGGGCAGGGCAGTGTAGGGAAAAATGCAGAGGCTGAACAACGCCAACAGTCAGGGGACAGGCCTGGACAAAACAAAAGGAGATGAAGAATAGGCAGCTAGGGAGCAAGGGTAGGGGATTGCGGGGGAGGATGAGTCTTAACTTGACTCTGGGGGCTCAGGGGAGCCTTCCATAAACACAGTCTGTGAGCCTGCTGGGTAGGGATGGTGTAAAACTATGTTCTTGACAGCTGCTGCCACTGTGTTGGCCTGGCTGATTCATCGTCACGTGGGGGTTATTAGCAGGGGCTGACTTATTGATTGCAGTACAGCCTTCAGCTTATCTCTCCCCCTCTTCCCAGCCGTGGCCTCCATAAGGAATCCCAGGAGTAACTTTCTACATACTGGGATCCCTTTTTTTGGGGCATGGTCCCCTTGGGAGGTCTGGTAAATCTTATGGACACCTTTGCCCAATAATGTTCTTAAACACATAAAATAAAATATGTAGAATTTTTAAAAAGACCAATAATGTTGAAATGTCATTATAAAGAAAATTTTAAATACACACACACAAACACACAAAACAAGATCACAGACCTGAGGTTCAGAACCCCTAGTTGAGGCAGTTATTAATGAAAGGATAATTTACAGATTTCTTTTTATTTTGGGGGGATGTTAGGTTCTTTCTTTGGCATAGAGTTAATTCAATTTAACAAATTAATTAAATTCAATTAATATTTATTGAGTGTCTACTATATGCAAGACACTGTGCTTGGTGCTAGAGATAAGAAAACAAGCCAAACTGTCCCTGCCCTAAAGGAGCTTACGTTCTGTATGGGGGAGTGGAATATACCTACACTGATAGGTTTTGGTCTGGCCTTCTGATTTCAGTCATTTCAATAGGAGGGATAATTAACAAATGGGAGGCAAATGACACTCAAAATAGACATTTTAAATAGCAGAAGTTGCTTACGTCTTCCTTTGGGGGGCTTTTCTGGAAATTCAGAACTCTTTTTCCCAGGTACATCCTATCTACTCTAAGATAAGGTTGGGGCTGGCTTTTGGAGGAGTGGACAGGGAAGGGATGCAGGTGGCCCTGAGATGGATTGATGATTCCCAGGTATGGTATTCCAGGAAGGCATTGGAAGGGACCAGTGGTATTTGTAGCAGTAATGGACTTTTAAAGAAGGAAGAATACAGAAGCAGCCTGGGTTAAAAATAACGAAAAGACTGGAGGCAGAAACTGAGAGACAGTAGCATAATCAATGCCATGGAAGGATAAAGAGGCTGGGAAGAGGATGGGAGCTGCCAGTGAAATCCATTAAAAGATGACCAGGTTCTATTTGTTTCACATTGAAAAAGAAAGGAAAAAAGAAAGAAAGAACAGAATGATTTACAGTTGTTAAGTGGTTGAAGAAAGACCAGGAAAGGGAGAAGGAAGGAAGGAAGGAAGAAAGGAAGAATAATTGGCCTTGAAGGATAGGTAAAAGGGGGGATGCTATTGATCATAGAGAAAGTGGGGAAACTTTTAGGAAATTGGCAAACTGAAGCTGATTGTGTGTGTTTCAGTCTGTTAGCAGAGGCCCCGGTATCTGCATATGTTGCTGAATATCTGAATTATTAATAACAATGTCGGTAAACCCAGAAGTTCCTGAAGGACATATAAATCTAAATGGGAAAGAAATGACAAATTTTTAAAAACTTTTCCCCCTAAAATTTACATGTGAAAGTAGGAAATATTAATTTACTAAGCATGGAAAATAAACTTGGAGCCTATTCAGTTTAACAAGGTGTTAATAGGATGGAACAAGATTGGTACCAGAATCAGAGGAACATAGATTTTAGAGCTTAAAGGGACATTGGAGAGTCATCTAAGTCTCATTTTACAGATGAGGAAGCTGATGTTATGACTTGAAAGCAGCATCCTGGTAAATCTTCATGTTTTTTGGCAATTAGCTCTGATTAGAATAATGGTAGATAGTTTTGGGTTTGTTTATTTGTTTCCCTTCTCATCCCCCATTTCCTGAGATTATATATTTAGAATTCCGTTTCTCTCTCCAATGCTGTTTTCTTCCAGGCTGTAAGGTTTTAGAAAGCCCAAGTCAGCAAGGGCTAGAGGTGAGACTTGACCATGAGCGTCTCGGTATATGTGGTATTATAAAAGCACAGCTGGGAACGTCTGAAAATCCTGCCGTTCTTGATATATTGCTGCAATCTCTGTATTTTTTAATTGGCTCAGCTTTCATTTCACTTTTTTGGAATCCCTCCCCCCCCCCCCAAAAAAAGCCTTGATTGGTTATTTAATGTTCAGTATTCCTTTACTCTCTCCTTTGTTAGTAGAAGATTCTCTGAAGGCCTTGAATGAGCCTTGGGGTTTGAACTGAGACTTAGTTGTGTGGTGTGATGCAAGCTCAAAATCCTGCTTTTGAATCTTTGGACTTTGGACAGCTGACACAACTGACCAGAGCTTGCAGCCTTGGTGCATTGTGGGCCTGCCTCCCCTAGTCCTGAGAATTGTTGTCGGGGAGTTTCTGTAACCGAACAAGGATTTCTCTGCTCATTTATTGTTAATTGCCTTCCATTGTTGGCTCTTCATCCCTCAGGACTTTGGTCACTGCAAAGGAGCTGTCTGCTGGTTGTATTAGGTTTTATGTTAGGGGTTGGGGTTGTTTTTGTTTTAAAAATCATTGCTTTATTACATCCAGGCACACGATTCAGAAGCTGCCTGTTTTCACTTTAAACAGAGGCCCTCATGAGGCCTTATTCCTCACAGTCAGCAAATCTCTCTGAGCGTTTGTAGACTTGTGGGGCTAAGGCTGACTGGTCAGACATTTTTCTCGGTGTTTGCAAACGTCTGCGAGACTACTGGGTTTGACACAGACTGCCAACTGTTACTACCTTTGTGGCCTTGGGCAAGGCCCTCCTCTGTAGGTCTCGGTTTCCTCATTTGTAAAATGGGAGGTGGGAAGGGGATGTCAGACTAGATGACTTCTAAAGTTCCTTCAAGCTCAAGATTCTTTAATCAGTTTATATAGAAACGTGAGGGTATTTGCCCTTGCCTATAAAATTTTAAAAAATAAGGCTTCCATTTTCTCAGTGATGCAATGGGCCTGTCTCACTTGACTTGGTGGAGCTTTATGGGATCATATGGAAATAGATTTAAAAAAAAAAAGCTTAAATCTCCCAGATTTCCTGCTCCAGCATCGATTTTTGACAGATCTGAAAGTGATAGATAAGTCATGAGGTTACTTCATATCATTGGGAAAAAAAATTTTAAAAAGCTTTTGTAAACGGATAAAATTATCCCTTTAAAACATATATTGTGCAAATGCGCCAATCACAGGTGTTGAGGCAGTTTCCTCTAGCATGGGTGGGGTATTGTTTGTTTAGCCCAAGAGTTTTAGAAACAAGGGTGGATTATATTGCATTAATGAAACAATTGGACTTCTATTTGAAAAAGCAAATAAAAAATCAAAGCTTTAGCTGTTTTTACATTTAAAGAGATGAAAAATTTAGTGGAGTGGATTCAAGTGAGCTCTGAAAATGTAATTGACCATGAGACAGAATTATGAAAACACCCTCAGTGCCCTCTCCTCCCCCACCCCCATGAAAAATTTCAACCCTACCAGTACCTTCTTTTTTCTTTGGTTGGGCACCAAAAACACACTCAGTTCTATATTGTACGTGCAAGAACATGGTCCTTGCCCCAGGGGTTTACAATCTCAATTACATAGCTTATAAACAAAACTTTCTGGCCCAAACTCTTGACTAGCTAGGTTTGCCTTGTTGATGCAAATTATTTTTTTCTAGAGCATAATAAATCATCCGAGTTGTGATTTCCTGTACGTAATTCCACTTTATGACTTCTTCCTGGCTATAGGTAAGTGAATAATTTCATTCTGGACTACGGCCCTAACAGAATATCCACTTTAAATATCTATTATACATGATGTATATATGGAGCCTTATACATATTTTAAGTGCTAAAGATTTCTTTCCCAGTTATGAGCAGCAACTTTACTATGGTGTTATCTTAGTCAAAAGCCACAGGAGAGACTTTTTAATACTTTCAAAGAAACTTTCAGTAAAAATCTAAGACCCAAAAGTTTTCCTTGTCATGGTAAGTCACGAGTTTCGTCATGGGAAGTAATTCAGAATCTAAATATAGCATTTGGGATGAAGTATTTTCCAGATCCTAATTTGGAAGAGGTAGGGAACTCAGGACCAAAAACTTCTAAGTAGTTTTTCCTCACCAGAAATATTAACCCTATAAGGGCCAATGTCTTTCTAACTGTACCAAATATATTCAAGGTCCTCTCCATTTTCCATAAAGTATCATAAGGGGTTATATTTTTTCTTCATACTTCATGGCTTCTTAAAAGGGAGATATCAGGAGAAAGCAGGGAAAGTCTCTGCTTTGGGGTTATCCCCAGTGGCCAACTTTGTGTGGGAGGACACGGATAAAAATCACACAAAATAAGCGGGCATAGACAGGCTGTAATCTGCATTGTTGGAAGGGAACAGCCACATCATAGTCCCATTTTAAGTAGAGTTGAGGAAATGTTTTGTTTTAGTACATGTTCTATAAAAATGATCTGGGGTCAATATAATTGATGAATGACCTTGAAATAATGGTTGAAGTATTTCTCCTATGAGGCAAATCATGGGGAAAAGTATAGGACTTTGAGCTTAGATGAGGCATCGTGATGAACATAATGCTGGGTCAGGTTGCTTAACATCTGCGTCACCTTGCTGTACCGCCTCTCCCTCCCTCCCACCAATTTCCTCAACTGTAAAATAAATGGGTTGGACTAGATTACCACAAGGGTCCCTTCTAGCTCTAAATTTGTGATCTTGTGTGAATTCTTATTTTCTTTCTATCACTAATTGTCCTGGAGAAGGAAGGGTGGTGTAAGAAAAGAGGCAAGGCGTTTAGAGTCTGAGAACCTGAATTCACATCGTGACTCTGTTACTTTACCATTTATGTATCCTATAAACCATTTAATTCATTTGTCTGTAGGATGAAGTGAGGTTTGTGGGCCCATTCCAGTGGTAAAATTCTGTAAGCCAATATCTTTGACCTTGAATAAATGGTTTTATTGGAAATTGTATTGACTTTTATTTCATTGACTTTAATGACCTAGAACAGGTCCTGACTAGCACAACCCTAGAATAGGCCCTCAGTAGTTCTAACCTGGACTATTTATTGAGAGCTAATGAGGGTTGTGCCGATCAAGATTTGAAAGAGATCATGAAGGAAGAACTGTTATGACTTGAAGACCTCAGAGAGACGATTCTGAAGCTGAGTTGGTTACCGGAAGGACTGTGGTTTGATGCACAGAAACAGGGAAGGTCACAAGGAGAATGTGAAAGCAGTTGGACCTGTAGTAGATTAGGCTGTCCAGAATGCAGTTAAGAATGTAAGACTGGAAGCTTGGAAAGAAGCCAGAGCCATAGCTATAGATTTGGGTTCATTCACATAGAAATGAGAGTTGAAGTTTTAGGAGTAAGTGATCTTTTTCTAGGGCTGAAAGTGTTGAGAGGAAAAAAAAAAGTGAAGAACAGGACTTTGAGGACCATTTACATTTAGAGGGCAGAAGGAAAATAAACTTTTAGATGAAATGGAGAACTGTAATGTTAATGGCATCTAAGATCTTCCTGTCCCATTAATAGATGGCCAATTAAGTACCGAAGCACATAGATTTCCGAGCTTCCTCAGCGCTAAGCCAATCAAGTTCGGAGTCTTGGACAGGGAGGGGACGTGGGCAGAGAGAGAGCACAGGCAGAGAGTGAGAGCAAGACAAAGCCAAGTGAGAAAATTGCTTAGGGGAACTTGCTTGCGGGGAGGCCTAATGGAAAGAATGCTTGAGATGTGAGCATTCCCTGGATTGGTGATGATTACCTTGCTAAATCTTGCCTCCTGGTATCCTAATAGTGATGTTCTAAATAAATATTTTGGTTTTGCCTTGGAGGAAGAGGGTTTATTATATTTTGTGAATCTACCCTGGAAATATGTATGCATATTGATAGCAGCTGCTATGGGGATTGCGTTGGCATTATAAGAACTGTTAGAGAAGGGGAATCAGCATAAAACAGGGTCATGGAAGCCAAGGGAAGTAAGATGCTCCAAAAAGAAATGGTGTTCAGCAGTGTTCAAAGGAGGGTGGAGGAATTAATAATTATGGAATGATACTTTTGTTGTAATTGATCTTGAATCAAAACTGGTTTGTTTCCTGGGTAACAACATGCTAATAAAAGATGTAAAAACAAAGAGAATTAGTGAAGAAATATTAATAAGAGAATTGTTAGAATAAATTCCCAACTGGAACATGATCCGAATCATACTATTAAAAAATTAGCCCAGCATGCACCAAGGCTGGTTTTTTTTTAATTGCTGCATGTCCGTATGACCCAGATTGTTAATTTCTCCAATTGATGGTAAAGTTCATGAAAGTAGGGACTCTGAGAAGCATCTCTCTGGGCGTCAGTTTTCTTACCTACAAAATGGAAACACTGGACCACATAATGTCTAAAGTTTCTTCCAGTCTTAAATGTCAGTGCTTTCTTCTCACATGGCCACTACCCCAATTCCATCACCTTCATCGCCTCAAATTATTACAATAGCCACCTAATTAGGTTCCCTGCCTCAGGTCTCTCTCCTCTCCTTACAGGTGCTAAAAGTGATTTTTCTAGAGCACACTCTGCTATTCATTAACCACCAATGGCTGCCTGTGGCCCCTAGAATCAAATTTGAACTTTTCTGTTCAGCCTTTAAAGCCCTTCACAACCTGGCCTCCATCTGCCTTTTCAGTCTTCACTCGCTTTTGTGTATTCTGGAGTCCTGTCTAGGCTGTCCTCCTCAATCGTCCTCAAACACAACACCTCCACCATCTATAACACCACATCTCCCCATGTCTCTACCTGCCCATGGCCCCTATACCTGAAATTCACTACTTCCTCACCTATGCCTCCTCAAATCCCTTGTTTCCTTCAAAACTCAGCTTAAGAGCCATTCTCTATGGCTCTTTCTAGGTTCCCCCTCCTCAACCCAGCTGCTAGTGATTTCCCTTCAAAAATCAAGTGGCATTTTATGTTGTAAATATTTTACTAATCTCTACCTATCACGGTTGATAAACATTTATTAAGTCCCTACTATGTACCAGGCATTGTATCGAGCGCTGGGAATGCAAAGAAAAGTAAAAGGCAGTCTCTGCCCTCAAGGAGCTCCCACTCTAATAAAAAACATTTTTGTAATTATACAACTATCCATGTCATCTCCCCTGATAGAGTGTGAGTTCCCTGAGCACAGTTTTGACTTTTTATTTCCAGTGCCCGGCACATAGTAGGGGTTTCACAAATGCTTGTTGATGGATTAATGCTTTATCTTTTTATGCCCAAAAGCCTCAGATACAACAGATGCTCAATAAGTATTGGATAGAAAAGGACCTTAATGGAGAGAGAGTTAAATAAGACACTCATTCTTAATTCCTTCCCCATGACAAAAGATATATCACTTGGAGGGAAAAGAAGAATATTGTGAGAAAACTAGGGCAGTGACCCCAGATCACCCAAAACATAACAAAATAAGGAACCACCAAATTTTAGAGATCATTCTAGCTCAGCTCCCACATTTTTAACTAAGGGGAATGGGGCTCAGTGGCATGCCTAAGGTCCCACAGTTAGCAGCAGAACCAGGCCGCCTCTCACTCAGGCCTCCTGACTCCGGCTCTCGGGCACTCTTTTTGACCAGGCTCTGATGTCTAAAGTGTGCCAGTCATCGCCTCAGTCCTGGCCTAATATAGTTTATGAGCAGGGCCAGAGCATGCCAGAGTCAGCAAGCAAAGCTTGAAGTAATATTGATACTCTTCCAAGAGAGACCATCATCTGCTCTCCCTGCCATATTTCTAGTAACCGCACAGTGGGACAATGTGGTTTTTTAATTTTTCATCTTGTGGAAGATTTGTATTCATGCCAATTAATGTAGTTGGTAGAATTTCTCTTTTTTTTTTGCCTTTTAAGATTTTTCCCCCCTTTCTTCACTAAATAGGAGTCACCAAGTTATATATTAATTAAACTGTGAGAAACATTAAAGAGCCTATAGAGCCACATGGAGGGTAATAAAAATAGATCATATTTATAAGCACTTTCTTCGCAGCAGTCCTGTGGAGTAGATAGTATAAAGCAGTCTTATTCCTATTTCATAGCGAAAGAAATACTTGGACTCCAAAAGGAAGTGCCTTGTTCCACTGAGACCACACTGGGTAGCGAGTGTCAGAGGAGACTTGAACCCAGGTCTTCAGGTTGCATGCCTAGGGCTTTTTCTCCCCCTTTATCAGTCTCCTGGCCTGTAGGTTGGACTCTGGTCGTCCATAGACAATCACGGCACACAATGCCAAGTTTCAGGCTTGGCCCCTCTCTTGGCTGCGTGTACCTTGTTTAGGAAACCTCCCGATGGCCCACGTCCTGGAGTGATGTGTTTGAGCATTTCAGCAACGCCAGGGATACGGCTGGCCCCACCCTTTGCCCTACACAAACAGGAGGTGCCTGGGGATTCGTCAGGATGATTCCCCTCCGTCACTTCCTTCTTTTTGAACTTGACCCTGGCCCCAATTTTTTATTGTTGCTTTTCCTGTGTGCGTTAGATGGGTATCTGACCATTCGTAACCAAAAGCATTTATAAATTCCTCTGTGAACGTTGTGCAAACGCATTCCATAGACGGCTCAGGCCTTTCCCTTTTGGCTCCCTCAAGGCTGGTTGGTCTTTCATCTCCTGCTGGGGAGGAGCCTCTCCTGGGGTAAGCAGAGCACAGCACTGATTCATGCACTGATGCCTGCCTGAAGAGAAAAAAAATGGAGAGTAGAGAGGACGGTGGAGAGACACCGAGGTGGGGCCTTTCTCTTCTGAAAAGGAAAATGAACAGCGACAAGTAGCTGGGCTCTTGAACGTTATGGTTCCTGACGTATTTGGGGTACAGCCACTTTTCGTTCCTGGCAAGCAGCAATCCGGGAGCTAGCTTATAAAAACAATGTTATGTAGGGCGACTTTAATGATATGCAAAGGCCTGAAGAACTGGATGGTTTACCAAACTGGACAGAAATACAGGAGGCAGCTTGGTACGGTGGGGAAAGCGCCGGATTTGGAGTCCTAGGACCTGGGTTTGAATCTCAGCTCCATCACTACTGTGTGACCTTGGGCAAGTCATTTAACTACTACGGGACTCAGTTTCCTATCTGTAGTTTGAGGGGGCTTGGACTCGCTGACGCTAAACTCTCTTCCATTTCTAAATCTGTGATCCTAGAGTTGCCAACAGCTATATTAGAGCTTAAATTAAAGTCACTTAGTCCAACATTTGTACCAGATGAGCTTTCCACAGGATTGACCATATGTTCTTCTTCCTGACATGACCCTGTTTTAAAAGCCTGGTTCTCTACCATCTCTGACCAACCATTCTCTGTCTCCTTCAATGGATCCCTTTTCTCCTCCTGTTTCCTTGCTCATATCTATATGCGAAGTGAGTTTCTTGGCGTGCATCTGCGGTATACTTAATATAATTTTCTGTTTCCTTTTAAATGTTTCCAAGAAATGTATCAAGAACTTTAATCACATCTGACTAATCTATTTTGAGTGTTTCTGTTCTTTTGTGGGGCTGGAGAGTTTCTGATAAGGTGCTTCTAGTTTCTCCCTAGTTTGTTTTCGTGTTTTTTTTTTTCAACAAAACAAAACCTTTTTCCCTATTGAGGTTTCAAAAAAAAGTTGGCTCTGAAAAAAATTCTTCCCTCCAATTCTAGCTGCCACCTGCATTGTTGCTGTGACTCCTTTTTAAGAGGCATTGCCTGCTCAGGGAGAAAAACCAAACTTCCAGAACTTAGTCATCCTTTGTGGTATTCAGCAAACAAATATTTTGGCCCTGGTGTGAGATCGACCTGGTCCCTAGACTCTTGCCCTTCTGAAAGTTAAATGCCTGTTATTCCCCAACGGTTCCCGCCCTGCCTGGTGTGTTGACGTTTCCAACATGTTGTGGCCATTTTCTGTACGGCTGGATTCTTATGCAATCAAACAGCATGAGCCTTTGTTCTGAAATTAAAACACAGATAGAAACTAGATGTTGTCCTGTGGAAAAGTACGTACCCCATCTTAAAATTCAGTGTTATCAAAACAGCATATGTAATATGTGTACATATGTATATATATGGGGTAGGGATATGATATTCTGTAGGCTTTTTTTGGTGAGTATTTACTGACTTCCCCTCCAGATACCTCAATGTTTATTAAATGTCTAGTTAAAAAATAAAAAACTAAATGACTGTAACAAGTTTAAAAAAAAAAAACAAGAACCAATGGGGTTATAGTCAATGGGTCTCTCAACTTGTAAGTATGGAAAACCTGAGTTCAAAGCCCACCTTGGACGCTGACCAGCTGTGCCTTAGTTCCTTTGTTTGTTAAATGAGGTAGGGAGTGGGCTTGCTGGTCACTAAGGTCCCTTCCAGCTTTAAATGTGTGATCTCATAAAAGCAAGTAACACACCAACTTCATGTCTGAGTGTTTGATAAACCCAAGAAAGTAAACTACTTGGGAAAGGCTTCCCTGTTCAATATGGATTGCTGGGAATATAGGACAGGTTTTGACCAGAATAAGTTGTTTTGTTGAAAATGATTACCATTTTTCTAAAAGAACAAACAAAAAACCTCAACTTACAGCAAATGGGTTTTACGTCTCTCAACGCTTTTCTCTTTTTCTTTCCTTTTCTTTTTTTCTTTCTTTCTTTTCTTCCTATTTAGATCACTATATCCCCAGCTGTGAAGCTGACATGTTTTTGTAAGATTTCTTTGAGAGACACCATTGCAAAGTGGAAGGAGAGCTGGCCCCAGGCTCAAAAAGGCCTGGGTTCAGGTGCTACCTCTGACACAACGTTGGCTGTATCATCCTGAGCAAATCATCTAACTTCTCAGTACCCCAGGTAATTCTTTAAGACACAAAGTGCAAAACAACTGCTCATCTCCATCCTTGGAGGGAGTTTCCATTCAACAGTGGAGGGGGCGGTGGGGAAGGGCTTTCTATAGGACACATAAAAAGACGTTTGACCTTTCATTGCCACTGTATTCTAGAGGCTGGATTTCTGAGAATTAGGCAAGTATGGTGCTTCCTTTGAACTCTAGGAAGAGATGGTTTTTGTTTTCACACTGACATCCAGTGGACTTGCTATGTGACCCTTTAAATTCTCATAGCTCAATTTCCTTATGTATAAAACGAGAGGGTTGGCCTGAAGGATCTTTAAGATTCTTTATTGATGATGTTTGGATTCTGTGATTCGCTGCTGGTGGCGCCATCATCTTTCTGAAAGTTGTGGGGCTTTGGAAGGCAACACTTTCAAAGCAGGAAAAATGGAGATTAAATGGGGAATTACTGGGGAAAAATGTTTTGTGATAGTCTTCAAGACAAAGTGATGAGTGAAAAAGTGAGGAGAAAAAATAACGATATAATAACTTGTTTCTATTAGTGCTTTGAGGTTTGTCACTTGCTTTTCTCACATCTCTGCAAGATAATGAACTTTTTATTATCTTCATTTTACAAACAAGGATACTGAGTCTCAAAGAGATTAAGTTGACTAAAGTTCTGCTGCTAGAAAATGTCAAAGCTGATATTTAAACCCAAGCTCCCTGATTCCAAATCCAGTGTTATTTCTACTAAATTAGGCCATGTCTTATCAGAAGCCACCAGGCACCTAAGATAATCTGCACGTTGCATATGAAAATCTTTTTTTTAATTATCTTTCTCTGTCTGGGAGGGGTAAAGAGATGGAATATATTAGGAAATACAAATGATGTAAAACCAAATTATAGCAATACAAATTTCTTTTTTTATAAAAAAATTGCCTTTTTGTGGCTATGTGTTTTGTCACAAAAAATATGCCAACCCCTGGCAAAAATATATTCAGTGAAAACATAAATGGGAAAACTTCCTGTTATGCTGATTGCAATTGACAGTACCTGTAACTTTCCACTTCTGTAGAAGTTGAGGGAAAAAGAAGGATTTGACATGTAATGATTTGACATTGTTTATTGTATTTACCCTAATATAGTTGCCTTTTAATGTTGTCATCATTTACACTGTGTCAGTAGTTGGGTATATTGCCCTGCTTTATTCGCTCTTCATCATTTCATATGCTTTCCCATGTTTCTAGGAATTCTTCAGAGTTATCTTGCCTTACAGCTCAAGTCTGTTCCATTACATTCACAGGCCACAATTTGTTCAGCCATACCAACATTGTTGGGCACTACGTTAGCTTGTAGACTTTTGTTGCTAGCAGTGACATCATGAATATTTCTGTACAGTTGGGTCTTTTCTTATTATCATTAAGCCCATTGGGGTAGAAGCAGAGCGGTGGAATTTCCATGTCAAATGGCACAAACAATATAGTCTTGCATAATTTCAGGCTATTTTTCAGAGCAGTTAAATTAATTCACAGCTTCTGGAGCAATGACTTAGCATGGTTATCTTCCCATAATCCTTCCTATATTCAATTGCTCATCAATTTATGGATAAGGTGATACCCCAGAATTGATTTTACCCACATTTCTCTGTGAGTGATTTTTGAACAATTTATCATATGGTTCTTCATAGTTATTATTTGTTTTCAGAAGTATTGTTCAACATCCTTTGATCCTTGTACGTCAGTTGAGGAAACGCTCTTAATCTTAACGACTAGTGTTAATCTTAATGAATTTTGGATGTCAGACTTTTTTTGCCTCAAGTCTGTATTTTTTTCTTTTTATTCTACCTATATTGATTTTGTGCAAAAGTCTAAAAATTTCGTATGTTCAAAATTACCTACTTTTATGCTGTTTCATAATCCCTTTCTCTATTCCATCTCTGGGTATGAATTTTCCCCCCACCTGTAGGAGGAGGAGAGGGAAGGGAAGGGAGAAGGAGAGGGAGATGGAGTCAGGGACAGAGAGAGAGGAAGGGAAGGGCAAGGGGAGAGAAAATATCAGTCCTTTATTCTCCTCTGGTTTTTTAATGATATGATTTTTAAAGTTTGGGTCTTTTATCCACTTGGTTTTTATTATAGTGTGTGACACAAATTAGTGGTCTCAATCTAAATAACACAAAACTACTACCCAGTTTTTCCAACAGCTCTTACCAAATAAAGGGTCCCTTCCTAGCTAGTTTTTGGAAGACTAGACAGCTGGTTGTGTTTGCTTATCATATCTTCTCTACTCATGTATTTTCTATTTTTTAAAAAAAATCTAGTGCCAGATAGTTTTTATAAGTATGATATTGTAATGTGCTTTAAGATTGATGAAGTCAAGCATTCTTCATTTCTTTCATGTAAGAAAGGATGCTTTTTAACATAAATACTGTATCTCATTGAATGGTCTTTTTCTTCTTCCATTGATACAAACATACTTTTTTGTTACAAAATACCTTGTATTCTAATAAAATACGTTGTGCAAAGTACACTGGTTCTGGAGTCAGAGGATCTGGGTTCAAATCTTTCTCTGATGCTTGCTATCTATGTAATTCTGAGCAAGTTATTTAACTTTCCTGGTTCTCAGTTTTGTGTATATAATTAAAGTACTGCATTAGGTGATCTCTGAGTTCCCTACTAAGAGATATATTACCTATAGTTAATTATGCTGAGTTTTCCTAATGGTGAGCTATTCTTGCATTCTCGTAAAAATCCAACATAGTGATAAGGAATAGTTTTTGGGTGTATTGCTATAGTGTCTTTGGTAATATTTTATTTAAAATTTTTTGTATCAATATTCACTAGTGATATTAGTCTTCAATTTTATTCTTTATCTCTCCCTGGTTTGGGCATCAAGATAATATTTGTCTAGTAGAAATGGTCAGATAAAGTACTTTATTTCTCTGGGTTTTTTTTTGAGATTTATGTAGCATAGGGAATATTTGTTCTTTGTTTAATATTGGATATAAAAGTGAATTCTATTTACAGAAAAGAGAGAAGCAAATTCTCTCAATCTTGACAAGCAGGGGTTTACTTTTTTTAGTTTCCTAGCAAGTGATTTAAATGTTATTCCATATTTCTCTCTGAGAATGGGTTGTTTAGATTTGTTAATTTGCTTATTTTATATTTTTGTAACTATTCATCCATTTCATCTAACTTTTCAGTTTTGTTGGCATATATTGCGGTATAGTAGTGTCTGTGTCAATTATTTTCTTCTTCTTTGTGAATTTCTTCTTTTTCATTTATGATAAAGGAAAATAAAATGTATCTCTTTTGGAGACAGGTAAAATTGGCATATCCTTTATGCTGATCTTAAAAAAATAAACCTTTTGTTTTATCAGTTTCTCTCTTTTCAATTTTATTATTCCTTTTGAGAATTTCCTCTACGTAGCATGTTATGGGATTATTAATTTGTTGGTTTTCTGGCTTTAGAAATCACATGCTTAATCATCTCTCTTTTTGTTTAAAAAAGAAAAAAAGAAAAAGAAGCTATACTCTCTCTCATCTTGGCATGGAGGTGTTCCTGAGTTCTCAAAGATTATACTAGTAGAATGCAAACTCTGATTCTATGATGGTGTAAAGGCTTTGAATGTGGTCTCAGAAATAGACTATGTTTTCTTTCCTAGGGACAGTTTAGCTAAGTGTGGAGAGATTCATCACCAGCAGGCTGGTCATTTACAAGGCACTGAGCTAAATCCTGGGCAAAACAAGAGTCCCTGCCCTCAAAGAGCTTATATTTTACTGATGGGACATAATGTACGTACAAAACTTAGCTTGGAAGGCAAATAAGAACTCTTGTCTTTCTAATGCTGTGAATTGATATGATATCAGACTGAACACTAGGTTCTATACCCTTCCATTTTTTCCAGGAAAATGATATTGGAAAAATCATTTTGCTCAGGAATCTCAGAGCCTATGAGAAAAGGCACTTCAACATTTACCAGTCAATCAATAAAAAAAAAATACTAAACCCATACTATGTGCCAGACACTTTGCTAGGCCTTAGAGACACAAATACAAAAATGAAGCAATCTTTACCCTCGATGAACTTCAGGAGAGACAATATGTGTGTGTACACGTGTGTGTGTGTGTGTGTGTGTGTGTCTGTGTGTGTATACAAAACACACAGAAGCCAGATATAAAATACAAGTAGCTGGTGACAGGGGAGAACAGGAAAGGCTGGCTATATCAGAAGTTTCAAGCACTTTTGGTCTCCTAGTTATGGCAGCAGGGATTCCAAGCGGAAGAGAGATCAGAAGAGAGAACATTTCAGGGCTGGTATACAAAGACAGGAAATGGTCAGTAGACCATATTGTATATGAATGGAAATAACAAATAATAAAGCTGGAAAAGTTAAGATGTAACCAAGTTGTGAAGAACTTTAAGTGCTAATAATTCACTACAGTTCATTGGTAACAGTAAATGAGATGTCTACATTTTGACAACCAAAATCATTTACCGATAGATTGAGCCCAAGTCAAGAAGCTGAAAAAGAAGACAATAGTCTACCACGTCTGTGTTTTTTTAAACACCTAAGTAACATATACTGGTTCTAACCTACCTACTATGTCCTTTTATATTTTAATTGATTAATTTTTTAGATAAGGCAACCTATAAACAAGAAAAATACTTAGATGCACTAAAGAATATCACCAAAAAATGAAATTTATTCTATTTTAACAGATAAAAAATAACTAGTAATTGGTATTAGCATTAATCCCAAATGAGAAGTCTATATAGTCAGCCTGGTTAGTAATTGGTTAGAACAAAGATAAAAATAAAAATAAGAAAAAATGAGAAAATATATTGCACACAATTTAAAAATTAGCATCGAACCTATTTGAACAAGTTATTGATGACAAAAGATAGAAATGGATGGAAGAAAGAATATTGACACTTTAAAGTTCTATTTAACTCAAACTTTTTTTATCTGTGTGAAACGGCCACCATAACAAGGAGACTAAAAGAACCTAAAAACTGCCTCAGGCAGCAAACACTCGGTTTATTTGTCAAGTGGAGAGTAATAGCAACCAGGTTAATGCTAGTTTAGAATATAAACTTGCTCGTTAAATGTCATGGAGAAAGATGGTCTAATATTATGAGCAGTATAATAACAAAATATAGACAGAAACAGTGAAATGAAAATACAGTTTACAGAAAATTTGGTGGAAGAGCCAACTAAGCATTCTGAGGGCATTTAAGGGTGAAACAAGGAAACAACACTGAGAAAAAGGATGGAAACTATATCTCTTCCTTCCTTCCTTCCTTCCTTTCTTGCTTGCTTTCTTGCTTTCTTTTTCTTTCTCTCTCTCACTTTCTCCCTTCCTTCCATCCATCCATACTTCCTTCCTTCCTATCTATCTAATGAACTCTTTTCATATCAAGGATGGTAGAGCCACCACATTTGGACTCTACCATCATCGTCTTAGATGTGTTTCTTGAGGACCTGGAAGGCATTAAGAAGAACAAAAATGGGAGGAACAACTGAACCAGTCCAATATAGAGAGGCTTGGTGCTGCAGGTGAGACAATTTCGAAGGCATCAAGGTCGCATTTTCAGGGTATCTGAAGTAATGGAATAGAGCAGAAGTCTAGAGACTATCTCTCCTGACATGGTAACAGAGAGAACATCAATAACCCTACTTTATCATCCTGATGACATTTTTGTGATAGCACTTTGGATTAGATGGCCTCTAAAGTCCTTTCCTCCTCTAAATCTTTCTCCCATGATCTACAATGTTTTGAGAGAATTAGATAGTGATAGGCAAGCCTTCACGAATCATATGGTGCAGTAGACCACATCTTTACCATCACACAATTGACTTGAAGGATGAAGAGAATACAAGATCCTGCAATTATTGTTTTACTATAAAAAAGCATCTAATTAAGTAAAGCAAAATAATCCCTTAATCCCCCCGGATGTCTCCTATGAACATATCTAAATATGCAAGATTCCTTCTAGGGTATGATAGAGATAATCTTGTTAAATCCTCTTTGTTCAGTCATTTCACTCATGTTCAACTCCTTGTGATCCCATTTGGGGTTTTCTTAGCAAAGATATTGGAGTGGTCTGTCATTTCCTTCTCCAGCTCATTTTACAGATAAGGAAACTGAGGCAAACAGGGTTAAGTGACTCACTCCAGGTCACATAATTAACAAGTGTCTGAGGCCAGATTTGAATTTGGGAAGATGAGTCTTCCTGACTCCAGGGCCAGCAATTTATCCACTGTGCCACCTAGCTGCCCAATCCTCTAATCATTTATTAATATTGGAAAAAATATGAAATAAGAAATATTTGCCAAAGATATGTATATTTCTGTAGAGGAAATCTAATGTCTAGTCTGGGTTAAAGAGGAGATTCATTATAGATGCCCCTGTTTGTGGACGACATTGGGTTGATTGCATTTTCCTGGGGCTAGATGCAAAGTTCTGTAAATGATACCTATAAACAATCAAGTCTGACCTTACTGTCTTAATGGAAAATCCAAGCTTATTATGTTGTTCATCCCAATCACACATCATAGTCTAGACAACACATAGAGCGAGAGCTATCTGGGCAGCTAGATGGTGCAGTGGATAGAGTGCTAGACCTAAAGTCAGGAATACCTTGTTTAAATCCAGAATTTACTAGCTGTGTGATCTTAGGCAAATTACTTAACCTCTGTCTCAGTTTCCTCATCTATAAAATTTGGATAATAATAGCACCTTCTTTCCAGAGTTGTTGTGAGGATAAAAGGAAATGATTGCAAAGTGCTTGGCAAACCTTGAAGCACTCTATACTAATTTATACTAATTCATTATTATGAACTTGTGTGTGTGTGTGTGTATGTAAATCAAAAAAATTTCTTAGATAAAATATCTTTAATATGGACTATCATCTAGGCTCAGAACCGGACAGGAGGAGGAGAGAGGATGGGTTGTTGCCTTTGGAAAAGTACAAAATTCTTTTTAATAACCTCAAATTTATCCCTGGTGCTAAGGCCTATATAATTAAAAACAGTATTCTTCTGCTAATGTGTTGTGACTTCAAATTATGAAACATTTCAGTCTCTCAAAATTAAAATTATATCACCTAAAATGCAGTCTTTGAAAGGGTGCATGTTAGGAGGCTGCAATACATACAAAGAATTAAATGGTAGAAGTATGTAAAAGATATCATCAAACATGTATGATTGAAAATATAGAGACTTCATCAATTGAAGAATGGCTAAACAAATTGTGGTACATGAATGTAATTACTACAGCACCATGAGAAATTGTGAATATAAAAGATTCAGAGAAGCATGGGAAGATTTATATGAACCGAGGCACAGTAAAGTAAGCAGAACCAGGGAAAAAACACACAGTGACCATAAAGATACAAATTCAAAGAATACAAAACCAAAACTAAACACTGAGTAATTATAATG